>NW_008794854.1:1203972-1207422 GCF_000699145.1 Aptenodytes forsteri | reverse complement strand
TGGCTTCCTTTTTTTCCTTTTTTTCCTTTATTTACTCATGAGATCCAATCTGCTAGCCTGTCGGCACTGAAGGAAGATCTGTAAAGGAAAAGCATAGAAAGATTTGGACTAAAGAAGAGTGTCAAAAATAAGAATAAATTTTAATTTGGAAGACTGCAAATTATCTTTTTAAGAGGAAAATCTTTCCATCACAGAGTGTCCCTCCTGCAGCAGAGCTGGGACAGTTCTCTTGCACTGAAGTAGATCCCTACGACAAAGGGTGCAATTCCTGCCAACGCTATTGGATACCCAGAGATGGGAATCTGTCAGAGAGGCTGAATGAGTGGAGGACTGAGAAGATCCACTGACTGTTCTTCCTCTGTTGTGAAATGGGACAGGTGCAGAAGGTCCTGGGACTTCCTGCAGCTACATGGCTGTGTTAGCTGATACGATCTGTTTCCTAGACAGGTGACTCTTGCAGACGGAACTTGCTTCAATGCCCTTAAGTACTGTTTTCCTTTCAAAATATAGGGCAGACAAGTAGGAAGAATGATAATACAAACTTACAACTTCAAACAAAAAAATAAATTCTAGTTGAAGCCTCATTTCCCCCTGAAATTGAAGCCTTTCAATTTCCTCCTTTCTATTTCAATTTCCACCTTTCAACTGAAACCTCAAGTGAAACCTCATAGTGAGCCTACCTCAAAGATAGTCATTGCAGTGTGCACGTGCAGCAATGTTGTGCAGAAAGCCAGTGTCAATTTGTGAATGAGCAGGAGGGGAGGTAGGTGGGAGCATGCATAAAGAAAGGTAACACCAGAGATGACGTGAAGAAGGCTAGAAACAGTGGTCAGGCATAGCGATATACTTGTCTGTATCAACTCCATGGTTATTCTTCATTATCCTTTGTTTCCTCTGCACCATTACACGGCGTGTTTTGTTTAGCAGGCATCCCTTGACAGCATCCCAGAGAGCAGGGAGGATGGGAAGGCTACAAAATTCACTGAGTTCTTCCCCCTTCTTGGGTGCCAGAGAGTGCAGCTGTATATCACAATCTTTTCTACACTGATCTCCTCTGGAGAGAATTTAAATGTTTTTGTTGTTTTTTAAATAGAAACTGTGACATTGTGCAATTCCAAAAATTATTAAATGGTTGCGGGTTTTTTTAAGTAAACAGCCATATCATTTATTGGAATTTATAGCAAATTCCTAAATACAAAAGTGCTCTGGAAGGGGTTCATGCTTTTTTACTGCCCTTCAGAAATGATAGTTTATTTTACATAATTTATGTGAGTTTGAAGAGCTTTAGATTTCAGTGTTTTCAGTGGAAGTACTTAAGGCCTTTGTGATTATTAGTGATACGTATTTTCCATTGAAAAACCTACTTTCTACCCTATGTAAGGCTACACAACATCTGTGAACACTCACTGCGTATTTTAATTTGAATTCTGAATATGGATAAAATGTCATTGAGGTTTGTCATTTCCAAATTCAGTTTTTAGGTTGAACCATTAAATAGAGATTTTTTTAGTGCAATCCAAGAACATGCATGAAAAAATTAGGAATTCTGGATAATCACAACTCTGTAGGTAACAGTACAGAAAAACAATTGGTAATGACTTGTTCAAAGCTTCTGAATATAATTAATCACAGATAACTGCTAACATACTGCAAAAATTTGACTTGATCTGAACTCAAGAACTGTATGCATTTTACAGTAGATTAAAATTTAAATTATTATCTGTTGGGAGGGGGACATTACCAACACTACTGGTAGCACTCTTATGTTCATACATACTGTTTTTAATTCCTAAATGCCAGGTCATGTGCCAAGCTATTTCATGCTGTATCTCTTTCATTTGCACTGTACTTCTTCCACTTGCACATAAAGAACCCTTTTGTCCTTAAGGCTTGCAATTAGCGTGGATTAAAAATAACGTTGTTGCCTAGCTGAAGTAGAGGGAAACGGATGTGCAGTGGATCATGTGAAATGAATGTAATATTATTTACTATCAGGAAGATGAGTTTTTAGTGAGTTGCACCAGTCTGAAGAGATCTGACTTTGCTGTATTCAATCACTTTGCCTTTTTCTCAACATTTTTAGGTTAGTTCAATGGCTTTTATATTTCTTTTAAATTATATGTTTGCGCCCTTTCTTATACACTGGGTACCAGGCTAGCTCCTGTAAAGCTTTCAAAGATATGCACGTTTTGTGTGTGGTTTTGGTTTTGGTTCTTTTTAATCATAGCATTATGATACCTTCTTTTCAGTGTCTTAAAACTGAGGAGACTTCTTAAGTTTGTTACTGAAATGAATGTTGTTGTTTTCTACTGCAGCAAAATGTTAGGAATTAAATAAGTACCTAAGGGCACCTGTTTTCAATGACTGCCTGGGTTAGCAGCCAGAACAGTCTCTCAATGCCACATAAATTCATGTTGTAGCTCAGATCCAACCTTTTTACTTAATCTACAGACATCGGCAGATTTGTTGAGCCAGATAAATTGTAACACAACAAATTTGATAAAATAGCTGGAAAGGGGTGCTGCTTCAGAAGTGAGGATTTAAAAAAACAAGCAAAAAACCCCTTTTCATTTGATTTTATGTAACAAGGAAGCTACACTGATACTACATGAACACAAATTGTTTGCAAGTTCCTGTCACATCATGCTGACTTATCTTGCATTATTTTGAGCAAATAAGGAACCTTACAATAGCCACCATAACCTGGTTTCCAGTATATTTAATTGTAAAAATTAAAATTAAAGCCTTGATTTTCTAACTACTATATTCAGATGCATGCATGTATAGGAAACTTATTATTTGCAAACAATTAATCCTAGGAACTTACTGTTCTTCACTTTGATTCTGAAATGTGCATTGCAGTACAGTGTTTGGTGTGAAACCTACTTTGATGGTGGGACAATGAAGCCAGCTTTAGGTTAAATAGCAAGTTTCAAACTGAAAAACTGTCACTATTTTCTGTTTGTACACATAGACATGAGGTTTCAGAAGCAAAAGCATGCTGATTACTCAGATATGCCTTGCCTCAGGTTTTGTGTTAGTGTATACTGTTGGATATTGATCCTACCAGCTATCCTTGATAAACAGTAGACAAAAATTGTCAAAGGGACTGCAGTGATTGATTTTGTTGTTGTTGTGTACGACTCAGTAATGTAGCTGCATGATTTGACATTAGCAGCAGCCCATAGTAAATTACAATTATTTGTTCTTTCTCTGCTGAAAGAAGTACACTCCTGTGATGATTACATGCAAAACTTTTAATACTACTGGAAACAAACTGTTTTAAGGTTTTTTAAATGTCCATAGAAGTACAAATGTATTTGTGTATCTATTCAACTATGTATAGAATGAACACATTTTAAAATTATTGTTTGATTTATTGTTATTTTCCAACTTGCCGTGCAGATTTCTCAGCTACTTTGGTATCTTCTCCCCCCTGCCTCCCCCCTG
>NW_008794854.1:1196369-1203667 GCF_000699145.1 Aptenodytes forsteri | reverse complement strand
CAGTGGAGAAGACCATGGTGAGGCAGGCTGTCCCCCTGCAACCCGTGGAGGTCCACGGTGGAGCAGATATCCACCTGCAGCCCGTGGAGGACCCCACAACAGAGCAGGTGGACAAGCCTGAAGAAGACTGTGACCCTATGGAGAGCCTGAGCTGGAGCAGGCTCCTGGCACGACCTGAGGTCCATGGAGAGGAGCCCATGGTGGAGCAGGTTTTCTGGCAGGACTTGTGACCCCATGGGGACCCATGCTGGAGCAGTCTTTTCCTGAAGGACTGCAGCCCGTGGGAAGGACCGATGTTGGAGAAGTTCATGAAGGACTGTCTCCCATGGGTGGGACCCCTCGCTCAAGTAGGGGAAGAGTGTGAGGAGGAAGGAGCAGCAGGGACAACGTGTGATGAACTGACTGCAACCCCCATTCCCTGTTCCCCTGCACCGCTTGGGGGGAGGAGATAGAGAAATCTGAAGTTGAGCCCGGGAAGAAGGGAGGGGTGGGGGAAGGTGTTTTTAAGACTTGGGTTTATTTCTCATTACCCTACTCTGATTTGATTGGTAATAAATTAATTTCCCCAAATTGAGTCTATTTTGCCTGTGATGGTAATTGCTGAGTGATATCTCCCCGTCCTTATCTTGACCCACGAGCCTTTCATGATTTTTTTTTTCTCCCCTGTCCAGCTGAGGAGGGGAGTGATAGAGCAGCTTTGGTGGGCACCTGGCATCCAGCCAGGATCAACCCACCACATTCCACCTGTGCATTAGACTCATGTGTGGCATGTCTCCCTGCTGCAGGGTCGTTAGTAGGGCTGTATCCTAGGATTGTGACACAGGAGATAGCGATAGCTTTGGTCCCTGACTCATGCTGTAGGTGTGAAGGGGCTGATGCATATAGCCTGGGAGCCTGCGAGGGGCTCTTGTGCTGTTCTGCATGTGTGAGTCGCCAAGGTGCCAGAGTGGGAAACAAGGACAGAGTCTGTAGGTTTCATTCACAAATCTTTCATAAATCTGTGTGCAGATGGATTTCCCTATATAAGACAAGACACTGTCTTCCAACGATAACAATCTAGTCACAATTGAATTCTTGGTTAAGCCTTATATTTGGCTTGCCTGTCCCAAAATAGACTTTTGAAAATCTGGTATTAACAAATTCAAAAATGTTTATTTTTCGGACGGATGCTAACGTGCAAGTTCCTCTCGTATTGGTAAAAATGGGAATAACAGAAAGACTGACAGGTTGGATGCTGTAGTATGGCAAGAGGTGAAAAAGGCAGGCACTAACCCTGTGTTCCTCACTGTGATGGGATTTGGCCTCAAAAAGTATGTCGCATCCTAGAGAGACTAACAGAAACATTGCCTCTCAGTTCTTGGGTAATACAGCTTTTTCTTGCTTACCACATAAATTTTTTTTCTTGTTCTGGGAGTCAGTAGCTAAAGCTTGAGCTCAATCATTTCAGATTAATTTGGCTTGGAAAATGTTCATTGCACTTTACACATGATCAACCTTAACTGTTTCAACAATCAAATATATTGAATGTAGGCAAGTTTTGCTTGAGTGAAAACTGTGGCCTGCTGTATTTAATGGATGTAAAAGTTCAGCATTGGTTGCTTTTATCTCGTTACAGCCGTAGGAGGCTTTCCTCTAGCTGGAAGAGAAGTGTGATGGGATTTTCTTATGGTTGAGTATATTCTCTTCAGTATGTAGGTTTCCTCAATATGCTGAAAAATGTACATCTTTATGAGTTCTGAAGAGGTCTTTTGTGACAAGCACACGGAGGAGAGTAAAAGCATAATGGTTCACTTATAAAGACCTAATAACATTTGTTCAGTACAAAGTGCCTTGTGTTAGGCATTGAATTCATTGAAAGTTGCGGGAGAGAAATACTTTGTGAGGAAGCTGTGATTTACAAACTTTGCCACTAATTGGACAAAGGAACATTTTGACTGTGTACAGCACAATTATGTAAAAATCATGTCTTAGGGACTTCCATAGGCATATGCTGCAGTGAAGTAACAGTTCTGGCTTAGTAAGTGTTTGTTATATTTGTCTTTGTGGAAATTCAGTTTCTAGAATATTTGCTCATCATTGACTTTTTGTGGTGGAGCCCTGAATACTAAAAATAAATATAAGCTGAGAAAAAATTGTAGTCAGTGAAAGCCTCCAAGTTTTTATGCTACTGTAGGTTGTGGATTTTTTTAATAATGATAAGAAATTTCACTTAAATTTTAACACTTTATGTAGTTATGTATACTTACATAATGTTCAGAGAGAATTCTGGCTCAAATTTTTGGAATTTAGGAATTCATTTGCTTTTAAAAAAAAAAGAAAACTTGATTTTCTTATGCTGCTGCTGAGCACAAGCGCTTAAGTACTTAAGCGCACAAGCACTTTATAGTTTGAAAAAATGGAAACACTTTAGAATATTATTATTATGATATAGACGATGTCCCTATGAGAACTCATAAATTTGCTCCGGAATCTGAAGATAATCACCTGTAATTCCTCTAAGGCAGGTTATTAATGAGTAACAGATTCACAAATAAACCATAAAACACATTCTGTAATGGAACTGTTCCCATAGAGGTTACCCATCATTTTATTCAGTCAATTATTAAACCATTTATGCTGAGAAATGTAATTTCAAAAACAATCAATAAAGGGTTTCCTCTTGCATGGTGTAGCCTGGGAATTGCAAGCAGGAGTGAAGTAAGTGCGCCAAAGACATTTCTGACAGAAAGTTTCTTGAATACAAAAGAACATGTGAGTGTTTGAAAACTTGAACTGTGTTTGCTTTTTGTAACTCTCAGTAAGAATGCAAGTGAGATGAGATTTGCTTTAGCCAACTGATTTATCCTTCCTAAAACTTAAGGTTGAAAATAATATCAAAAGCAGTCGTTTTACACAGCAAGATTGACATAGACTATAAAGTCATTCTATGTCATGGACTAACTTAGATTTCACAGGCAATAGTATTTAAAAGATTCTCAGAAATCGCCCTCCTGCCTCACCAAAATTTGTGTCATGTTTTAGACAGGTGTACTCTGCGCTGGGTCAAAAACTGGTTGGACGGCCGGGCCCAGAGAGTTGTGGTGAATGGAGTTACATCCAGTTGGTGGCTGGTCACGAGTGGTGTTCCCCAGGGCTCAGTTTTGGGGCCGGTCTTGTTCAATATCTTTATCGATGATCTGGACGAGGGGATTGAGTGCACCCTCAGTAAGTTTGCAGACGACACCAAGCTGGGCGGGAGTGTTGATCTGCTCGAGGGTAGGAAGGCTCTGCAGAGGGACCTCGACGGGCTGGATCGATGGGCCCAGACCAATTGTATGAGGTTCAACAAGACCAAGTGCCGGGTCCTGCACTTCGGCCACAACAACCCCATGCAGCGCTACAGGCTTGGGGAAGAGTGGCTGGAAAGCTGCCTGGCGGAAAAGGACCTGGGGGTGTTGGTCGACAGCTGGCTGAACATGAGCCGGCAGTGTGCCCAGGCGGCCAAGAAGGCCAATGGCATCCTGGCCTGGATCAGAAATAGTGTGGCCAGCAGGAGTAGGGATGTGATGGTGCCCCTGTACTCGGCACTGGTGAGGCCGCACCTCGAATCCTGTGTTCAGTTTTGGGCCCCTCACTACAAGAAGGATGTTGAGGTGCTGGAGCGTGTCCAGAGAAGAGCAACGAGGCTGGTGAGGGGTCTGGAGAACAAGTCTTATGAGGAGCAGCTGAGGGAACTGGGGTTGTTTAGCCTGGAGAAAAGGAGGCGGAGGGGAGACCTCATCGCGCTCTACAACTACCTGAAAGGAGGTTGTAGCGAGGTGGGTGTCGGTCTCTTCTCCCAAGTAACTAGCGATAGGACGAGAGGAAACGGCCTCAAGTTGCGGCAGGGGAGGTTTAGATTGGACATGAAGAAAAATGTCTTTACTGAAAGAGTGGTGAAACATTGGAACAGGCTGCCCAGGGGAGTGGGGGAGTCCCCATCCCTGGAGGTATTTAAAAGACGTGTAGATGAGGCGCTTAGGGACATGGTTTAGTGGGCATGGTGGTGTTGGGTTGATGGTTTGACTCGATGATCTTAGAGGTCTCTTCCAACCTTAATGATTCTATGATTCTATGTTAGAGGCATCATTTGAGCAAAGCAGTTCGGAGGCTACTCACAAGCTTAAGGTCTTGCCAAATTAAAAAGAAAAAAAAAAAATTGGCTGGCAAATGCAATACTATTAACTGCAAGATTTATGACTGACACCTTTGTATTAAAGAAGGGAGAGCAAGGAAAACTCCAGTGAAAGTTGAGATACCAGTTACAGAGATTTCTCTGTCCTCAGTAGTTTAGATCAGTGTTCGCGCCATGATACTTCTTGACGTGGCAGAAGTTTGACAGCAATCACAGTTCTCCTCTAAGCAAAACCGCATCCCTGGCAGCGTATCGGCTCACACTGCTGCTTGAGTGCAATGTGTCCTGGAGCTGCTGCAGGGTCAGAGAGTGAGGGCTGTGTGTTGCTCCCTGGCCTCTGTTGTGCGGGGAAATCTCAATGCCTTGAGCTCGATGGGGCTGCAAGTGATGGTCAATTCTCCGCTGTAACTTACAGCACTGGGCCTGCAGCTTTCAAGAGAAATGATGAAGATGGATGCCTTTTGAGCTGCAGTGCTGTTTGAAGACTGTTGCAGGTCTCTTGGCAAGAAGAGAGGATCAGTAACTGAAACTTCAAAAGGTCAGCTGCTATATTACTTTTGGGTGCCACATTCAGAAAAGGAAGCTGATTCTTTTGGGTCTGTAGTGCTATAGTACTTTGGTGTCGTTAGTGCTTTTATGTCTTTTATGGGGAGCTGGAAGAGCTGTGCTGGGCAGGCAGCATCAGGGGCTCGCTTGCAGAACCATTTCACATGGCACCTGGTGTTAATATAAAAAAGGAAATGCAGCTGAACATCTGACACAGTTTAGAGATGCTGTTTTACTTTTTTTAAGCATCTGCCCCTGCTCTGGCATATCTGTGATAATCTTACAAAGGTGCTGTTGCTGTTACTTGTTTTACTGCTTTTTGGCATTATTATTATTATTCTACCTTGTAGAATATTTCTGCTTGCTAGGCATCTCACTTCCCGTACCTGCGTACTGTGAACAAGTTCTGATGTGTTCTTTTGGTCTTGCTGCTCTCTCAGCATTAATCTTGCTGGTGTTTATGTAAATATTTTGGTTTGTCACTCTCAAATCTTTGTGTCTATTTCAGCTCTCGTCTCACATAATTTAGATTTCTTCAAATAATCTCATTTAGATATTCAAAAGACACACACAAGGCATTTTTGTACCGTTCTATGCAATGTCGCAAATGTTAAAAACAAACAAAAAACCCAAAACGTGGCCTGAAGACAGAAAATTCCTAAAACTTATTGTTCATAGTTTTATTTTGATGTATACAAAGTTAATTGTATCTGAAGAGTTCATTTGCTGGGAAATCTTTGGAAGATTCTGGTGACAAGTTTACTTGTATATCCCAAAGGTCTTACTTTCATTCTCCTTTTAGGTAAGTCACTGGCAGAAAGTTTTCTGTCAAGATTTTCAGTGTTTTGTTGATTAAAAGCTAAATACTTCCAAAGATAAATGGGACAAAAGAAATAGTCTGCATGCTGATCAGTGATTAAACTTGACTGTAGGATTTGAAGAGAATTGAACTGAATACAATTAATATCCTTTGTATGTGCAAACTGCATTTTTAGTATGCCTGTTGAACAGATTCTCTGGTGGTTTAGACTAAAATTTTCAGAAAGTTGGAATGTATTTATGTTCGGTTTCTTCTCTATTAACTTACTCTAAGCAGTGGATCCGCCTCTAAGGCGCTTTCAGGCAAAAAGATTGCATTTGATTGAGTGCATTTCTCTGCAATATTTTCCATTGTTGTTTGTGTTTCCCTCTTTATGTGATTTTGTTACAGCCTTTTTCTCCTACTCATGCCTTATTTTCTGCTTCCTTTTATGTAACAAAAAAAAATTAAATTAGACCTTTAATGTTATGTACTATTAATAGTGTGCCAAGAAGTTGAGTTTGTAAAAGAGGAATAATTCATTTCCTGTTGCTTGAGGAGTATGCATGTTTCTTTATCCTCTTACATACTTCTAAGATGAAAATGTTTTCTAAATGTAAAAATTGTTTGACATGTCAGAATGAGAAGACCAGGCTATTATATTGGTAGAATTTTTTAAAAATTATTATTACCAAAGATAATCCAGAAATTCTTATGTTTCAACATCCAGACGGTATGTTGCTGTGCTGAACGTTGAAGTTCAACTGTACAGGATAGTTTTGTAGTTTTAGAGGGACTTAGGTGTTTATTAGGTGTTTAGTGCCTACAGCAAGGGTATGGAAGAAAACATAGCCTATAGAAACTAAAGCTAATTCTTATCGGTTGCCATATATTACCTTTTCCCTACAGGTTTATGCAGTTGAAAATTTGTTATAATTTGGATTTTAAATAGTGCCCTTACGGTTGATGGTTCATAGCAGCTGCTTAACCACCATTTGAATGAATGTATCCTGACATCATTTCAGCTGCACTGAAAAGTGGCAGCTCTTTCTTGTGCGCCGCGTTACCTGCAGAGCCAGCCCAGACCTCCACTGGAGCAGCCCCCACGGCCCCTTTCGCAGGAGCCTTTCTGCTGCTGGTGGTCTCCCTCGTCTTGCCCCTTCCTTCGCTCCTTCTCCGAGGCACCAGCTGCCGGTCACCGCTCCCTGCATTTCCTCACCAGCAGCTCATGGAGAGTCTGCCTCAGACCTGATCTCCAGACTGCTACCTGTTATCTGGACCTCACCTGGAATGTGTCCATCATGTTTAAGAGTGGTCGTAACCTATGTGTTGCCACTTGGAATTTCGTGATTGAAGCAGATCTAAAAGGCTAAATTAACAAAGAATTATTTAATGTCTGACACATCTCCGAAATGCAGTCCCATAGTGATTTAGTTGATGTGCTGAAAGTCCATTTCTTGAAGGGTTTTGTGGGGTTTTTTGCTTTATTTTTGTTTGTTAGTTTTGGTCCCAGTCTTCCCCCCCTCCCCCCCGCCCCTTAATTTTTATTTTAGGAGTCCCATCAAACCACAGAATATTCTGCAGGGAAGAATCTTGACTTCACAAGAGGTGGCTGAACCTGGTGATGGTGGTTTTTTGAACAGTAATTTCTATGAATCTTTCTATCCTGCAAAGTAAATATCTTGGCAAAGGAAGGTGATTCTTGGGAACAAACCTACTGCAGTAAGCTTGTGCTGTTTGAGGGATGTGTCTGCTAACGGTAGAATAAATTATGTAAAAAAGGTCTCATAACTACCAGTG
>NW_008794854.1:1173110-1196032 GCF_000699145.1 Aptenodytes forsteri | reverse complement strand
ATGTGTCTGCTAACGGTAGAATAATTTATGTAAAATAGGTCTCATACCTACCAGTGAGACATCTAACAGAGTCAAGGACTGCACTTGAAATATCTCTCTTTAAAGAAGCGTTGCTTCAAAGGGATAATGATCAAAGCATGAATAAATTCCCAAAGGACATGGAAATGTATGCATAGAGAGATTATACTCCAAATGCTAACAATGAATGTTTAGTTATTTGGTATCTGGCTATTATATAATAATAGTTATGTATGTGAAATGTCTTAATTTTGCTGTGACAGCACGACGGTATTCCCAGATGTTAAATATTTCAAAGCTTATCTTACATATATTCATAAACAAGATGAAAGTGTTAATTCTAATTAAAATGATGCGCAGTTCAGTAGCAGCCCTAATAAAGTCCCTGTGGAACAGTAAAATTAATAGCAATATATCTTCTATGCAGAGTCAGAATTTAGATTTCAATTTTACTGTAAACCAACCTTCCAGGAAAAACTGAGTAGTCAAGATAGAAAAACTGTGAAAATTCAGATTCAAAAGTCATTTGAATATGTGCAATGTTTTACATACCAGTATCTATGTGTATTGGCAGTTTAGGCAAGAAACTGGGGGGGAAAAAACCCAAACCTCCCAAACTTAATGAGTATTCCAGTGTCCTGAAGAATTTATTTCACTTGGTGGATATGATCTTAATGGTCATATTTGCAGTCGTATTCGCTTGTTGCAACTTTATTTGCAATTCTTTTAAAGCCATATTTGAGAAACCACAATTTTTTAGTGTAACATACTTTAGTATTAAAGTATTGCATTGTGGAGAAGCCTTGTACATGTGTATGTTCGCGATGCCTTCACGGGGATAGCGGGAATTGCTGTGTTGAATCATTGGGATATCAGAGACTGGAATAATAGTTAAAGATGTAAAAGAATTTTTTATTTGTAACTCAGAATAATTTTTCCACCATGTTTAGCAGAAAACATAAAAGAAGCTGCAAAGTCACACCAAGTCAGGAGGCAGTGAAGACCCTGAGGAGAGACTTAGGGGAATGCCTGAAGACATGGTTGGTTTGTAGTGTTTAGGATGCCAGTAAAGGCAAATCCCAGAGTAGGAGGGTATGTACATTTTCTTTTCAAAATCAGAATAGGGATTCCTTGACTCACAGTAAATGAATAATACATTTGATTACCTCTGCATGTACTTATCTCTGTAAACTACGCCTTGTTATCATTTTGCATATTTATCTCAGTTATTTAAAATTATACACACAATTACCATAATTAACAGGTCATGACAAACCACGTTAGTAAGAGAAATTCTGTGTTGTGAAGGAATTTGAGTTTGCAAAATGTCTTTTTCAGTTCTCAGTAAAAATCTGGATTCTCTTCAAAGGAAAGTTCTGGGGGGAAATTTAGATTGATCAGAAGATTTTATTCCCCCCCCCCTTTTATATTATGCATTTTAAAATGTTTTCCTTAAAAAATAGGAAGTATACTGATGATGCAATATTAAAAAAAAAAAAGAAAAATTATAGATTGTGACTGCAGTATAGAAAATTCAAAACCCTCTTTTGAGTTGCTCTTGGATATCTTGATATTGTTGGATCCTCTTTTTCTTTTAATTATTTTACCACAGCCATGCAAAACATTTCACTTTTGTCAGAAAATCATATTCTAATCACAAGTGATTAATATCTGGTTTTTGAGGCGTTCATGTTTTTGTTTCTTTTTTTTCTTTAAGTATTTTATTTTTCATATTTTGACTTGGGTCGTGTGGGTTATACTGTTTTTGTAACTTGATCAGGTGACTAAAATTGTGAAATCAATTTTCATGTGTGAAAGTTCTTAACGTTTGCTGAAATTCCAAATATTTAGTGAAAAGTCCCAAAATAAACTCCTGTGTTTAACTGAAAAACAGATAAACAGGGCTAGCAGAAGAGAAATAAATCTGTTTACGTCTTTAATGTCCCTAAGGAAATGGCCACCATGTTGACAAAGTTCCATTAAGGAGATTTTTCAGTGCTCTGAAGTGGTTGAGGTCTCTGGATGGCTCCTGGTCAGTCTGTGAGAGACTGGCTAGGCTCCTCTTGCTAAACTTCATTAGACTTACCCTTGGATGAATGGCTCAGATTAGCTGAAAAAAAAGTTGTCATGAGTTAATATACATATATATAATGAATCCGAATTTTGCTAGTGCAAAATGCAGATCAGTGTGGTGTGTATCTTATAGACCCTGGCAAGACTGTTAGAGTGGAAGTAGAGCAACAGTTCCAGATTACTGCCAATTCTCATCCTTCTCTTCTATGCAACTAATGTAGCAGTGATTTACTAGCTATTGCGTCCCAACCTGTTAACCACCACCAAATTCTGCAAGCATGTCTGTCAGTTGGCATTACCAATTTTAGAATAAAAAATTGGGAAGAAATTATTCACAGTTGTTATGGCCAAATGATTGTTTTGCACGAGCCTGAGCTTCAGAGAACTCTGCAAAGCCTTCCTCTTTGGTGAAGAGTTTTCACCCTAGCCTGAACGAGATATAGCTGCCCTACCTAGGAAAACAGTCCCACTCATAACCGAAGAAATTCTCTTTCAGAACTTTGGAAATGGGGGATAGGTAAGTTTGCTATCCTTATTTATTCTGGATAGCTGTAACTGTTGTTATGGACAGCAGCAGAGAACACTAGAACAGTTAAAAGAATGCAAATCTCTCTCCTACAGCTACATCACTATCAATTATACCGTAACATAACAGGATAAGGTAAATAATAGTGGTAAATGGTGGAATGGACTAATGGGATAATTCATGTTATTTGATCGCAACTAAAGATGATCCAAGAAATACTTTGTTGAAAGGTGGTCTTGGACAGGGAAAATGCTTTCTCTCCTCACTACTTTGTGTGATGATGATTGGTAAACTGTGAACTTTTAAAGCTTTCTACAGTAAATAACTACAATGCAAAAATTGGTTATTGATGTATTCGTGGCTCTGAAACCTAGGCTTTAATCTGATAGCAGGAGTGAGGTGGTATAGGGCCATGTGAAGCAAACTGAGTATTTCTTTCAAGTAAGACATGACGTAGACTTGCAAATAAATTATTGAAGTACACTGATCTGTGGATTTTTAAGGGTTGTTTAGAAATTTCAGTGATAAATTGAAAACAACGCCAATTACATCTTCCAGAGTTTTTCTGAAACGCTTCTTTTGAACAATCATTACAAGCCAGAGACTGTTCAGTACATGTTTCAACTGAGTATTTCTTTCAAGTAAGACATGACGTAGACTTGCAAATAAATTATTGAAGTACACTGATCTGTGGATTTTTAAGGGTTGTTTAGAAATTTCAGTGATAAATTGAAAACAACGCCAATTACATCTTCCAGAGTTTTTCTGAAACGCTTCTTTTGAACAATCATTACAAGCCAGAGACTGTTCAGTACATGTTTCAAACTGGGAAACCTGCACACCCAACGTTTGTTGAAAGGTGGTCTTGGACAGGGAAAATGCTTTCTCTCCTCACTACTTTGTGTGATGATGATTGGTAAACTGTGAACTTTTAAAGCTTTCTACAGTAAATAACTACAATGCAAAAATTGGTTATTGATGTATTCGTGGCTCTGAAACCTAGGCTTTAATCTGATAGCAGGAGTGAGGTGGTATAGGGCCATGTGAAGCAAACTGAGTATTTCTTTCAAGTAAGACATGACGTAGACTTGCAAATAAATTATTGAAGTACACTGATCTGTGGATTTTTAAGGGTTGTTTAGAAATTTCAGTGATAAATTGAAAACAACGCCAATTACATCTTCCAGAGTTTTTCTGAAACGCTTCTTTTGAACAATCATTACAAGCCAGAGACTGTTCAGTACATGTTTCAAACTGGGAAACCTGCAACACCCAATGTGACTTTAGCTGAAATTAGTGGGAACTATACATTTTCAAACTGTAGGATCAATCATGTTTGCTATGGCAGCAAGAACATACCAACATACTTACACTCAAGAACAAACCCAGATACTGACGTGCATGCCATCTTTAATAAATATGTATTTTTAGAGGGTTTTTTCCATTTGCGGAAAATGAGTGTGTTGTGGGTGAATTCTGCTCGCTAACCAGGCTAGCAGACTTAGTTTTGTTGTCTCCCATTGCTGAAGCTGGTTTTCTAATACGGTAATTAGGGTGAACCTAGGGATAAGCCGACATCATTTAGCCAGGTCCCTTACTATTTGAACTTTCAAAACACCTCATTTATTCTTTACCATTTATGTTAGAGTTTAAGACTCAGTTTTGGATCCTATGATGCTGATGTGTGCGCATGAAAATACTACATGCTAAACTCAGAATTTTCAGTATCAGGCCTTTTAATCATTAGCAGCTCTGGGTTATGAACCTGACAGGGGATTTTTTATTATTTTGGGGGTGGGGCGATGATGCAATTTAGGGATGGTAAGTGAAAGTTTTGTAGTTTCAAAAGGAAAATAGCAGCTAATTTCCATTAAGGTCATGCAAATCAGAATCAAGTCAGTGGTTGACTAAGTCATTGTTAATACATGTGTGCAAATATAACCAGAAAAAAATCTAGTCATCAACTTTATAGCTGTTAAATACTTGCATAGGCTCAGATTAGAGGGAGGACAACACTTACAGGGATCAGCAGACACAACCACCTTCATAATTCTCCATTAGTGTGATTTAATACTTATGCAGCAGTTCTTCATACAGTTTGTTGGGTGGGATTTTTTTTAAGTATAAATGAGCAATATATGAAGCAAAGTTGTAGGAAAAATGTATTCTTAACAGTTCAGGCTGTTTTATGCTGGTGATCTGACATCTACATGCAGATGTATTGTCATGACATTTTTAAACTTAGAACTAACTTTGTGAGGTGTTTAAATCTAAAAATGCCGTAACACAAACTACTGTGAATAGAGAAACCTTGCATAAACTGAATTCTTCCTCTAAAGGAAGAGGTGGCCTGACTAAATGAGAATAAATTTTAAAGCAACTCGCTCATGTTCCAGGTAGCCGTAGCAAAAGAAGTAATCACAATATAAATCAAAAAATCTGCAAATAATTGTGGGATTGCTCTCTGGACATATTTTGTTGTTCTAAAAATATAGGTCATGCTAATCACCATAGCCTACAGAGAGAAATAATTTTTTTTTTTTTTTACAGTAAAAGTAAAAATGTTGCTTGCATGCTGTCTGCAGAAAAAATGATATGTCTTCATAAAATATATTGCCTAGTCTAATGATCCAAAACTAACCACATCATTTTAAAAGGCAGTGTTGAGATTGCTCTTACCCCATGAGTGTTGAATTAGAATAAATTCCTGTGTGACAATATTGTAAGGGAAAAAGACCCAAAGAAGAAATATTATTTCATATCATACCACTTTTGTACCAGTGCCTGGATGGTACTAGTTTTGTACACATCTCCTGGTAGTACATTTGAGAAACCCATATCCATGATGCAGCGGACACGTCTCCCTCTGCTGTTTGGGTACCGATGTAGGTGGAGGCAGGCAGGGGGGACCAGGGCTGGCTGCTGGGAGATGTTTGCCTGCGGAGTGTCTCGCAGTGGTCTTGTCCAGTTGTCTGCGCTAGCCAGGGTGTTTGATGGGAATCAATGTATTTGTCTGAATTATTCCTCCTGCTCCTTGCCGTAATGGAGACATAAAGAGCTGAATCACAGTTCCCACAGAAGGGCGCTGGCTTGTGTACAGCCACCCCTGCTGCCCCAGTGCAGCGTCGGCAAGAAACCCTCCCTCCACAGGAGCAGACTGAGGTTTTGTCTTGGAAAGACCAGGAGGGAAGTAGGACGTGTGACAGGGATTGCCAAGGGCCCAGAAGTGAGATGGAGAACTAAGTTATTTTACAGTGTCAGCACACATTTTATTCATTTACCGGTCTTTTTACCCATCACCTCTTTTTACCAGTGCTGCAGTGTCCAAGCAAGGTCTGCAAGTACTTCAGCACCTGGAGCCTCCACTCATGTATTCTGTCAGACATGACCGGTTAGCATCTCTGGTCCTGAAATCCCTATAGCAGAGACTGTTAATTATGGTACTGACTTTTGCATGAAGTTACTTCTCCGTAGCTAGAAACTACTGCATTGTAAATGTATTATGAAAGCTGTAACTTCCTGATCAGAAAAAAGTATTTTATCCAGAGCGTGGAAGCTCTACTTTAAAATGTCTAAAGTTTTTGTTTGTTTGTTTGTCTTTTTCTGAAGTGGTGTATCCAGTCTTGTTGCAACAAAAATAATATAACTTGTAAGGAATAGCAAGCAATGGTGGAATCTACTGGACAGTAATATTTACAGTTAGCAGAAAAGGAATTGTATATAATCATAATTTAAAAAAGGATTTTCTTTCAAGAGAAACCAGTAAAACTGTTGTCTTTGATTTATGGACTTTCCTACTCTTTAGGAATAAATTAGGTAAACGTCAAAGAAAGGAAGGCACAGTAGCTATAAAACAACCTATTGATTTTTTTTTTTTACTAAATATCTGTCTTTGGTAATTTTTACAGTTGCCTGCATCCAAAAAAACTCCACAGTGTAGTTACTAGAGAAGCAATGCAAGTAATTGGTATTTGATTGGCTCTTTATAACCTGTACCTTATCCCTCTTTACCTAAATGTTAATAGCATCAGCAGAGCAATTTAACCTGAAACTCAAGGACAAGAGCACAATGAAACTTTTCTGTTACTTCGGAAATGAGCAGTAGTAATATTAAAGATATTCATGTAGTGTTTATTTTTGGTTTTAACTTCCAGAACATCAGTACTTTTACTTTTCTGCATATATTCTCCTAGGAAGAAAATTAACTCTATCCCAGCCGAAACCAGGACAGTATTTCTGCAGCTATTTTGTTTTCCATATCTGAAGGGTGTGGGGCTGTGCTTTCTTGTTTTTTGTTGTGGTGTTTGTTGGTGGGGTTTTTTTTTGGTTTGGGTGTCTTTTGTTTTGTTTTTCAAGAGGACTACAGCAGGGATATAAAACATGGGCATTCCGAGGAACAAATGAATGGTTACAATAGCTGTCATTACTGAGAAAACTCCATCATAAAGCTATTAAAATAATAATAGGTAGCTCCTTTTCTCAAAAAGGTCTTGTAACTGAGAGAAATGCATGACCTCAATTCCACTGTGAACAATTAGATGTGGCAGGTATCTTGAAAAAGGGATAACTTGAGAAAAATCTTTAAGTATTTTTCTTCTGCGTTAGACTTCTGTGCTAATGATGGTTGGAGAAGGTAATGAATCCTTAAAAAAAAAAAATCTGTATACTGTGCAGTTTATTGAGTATATTAAATATAAGGGAAGTTAGCGGTATTGTTTGGGCTTTACTATCTTAGTCAAGTGATCTTGCTTAATACCCTGTTAAAGCCATCAGCTAAAAAATGGTATTGTTTAATCCTTGCTACATTTCTTACAGTAATTTTTTATTGGTTCTGAAATGTTACCATACTGCTGTACTCTGAGCTTCATGGAGCATTCATTCTGCATCCAAAGTCTGTACTGTAGCAGGGTGGAAAAGAGGCAATACTGGTTTTTCACATGTGGAAGAGAGGTTGAGTCCATTTGAAAACTGTTCTGGCTTCACTGCAGAGTTACAGCAAGCACTTTCATATTAGCGGCTATTTGTGAGATTTTTATTGTTAGCTTTTTTTTTAAGGTCACAAACTTTGAAACAGTTTGGATCAGCTTTTAAGCTAATGATAATGTTTATAGTGTCATTGTCAGTAATGCACAATATTGGAAGATGGAGAGGCCAGTCCCCTCTGATTCTCTGTACAGTTAACGGAGACGGTTTGGCTCTACCAGCCAGTGATTCAGAGCAGGAGTCCAACGTAATGCACTGAGCTCTCCTTTGAATCAACTGATGTCTCTTCATTGCCTAAAAAGAAGATTCTCAGCTTCAGCCTCATAAGGTTTGTCTTAGCTCTTTTCTGTGTTGTCTTAGGAGTTATATAAAAGAATTACTAGTGTGCTGAAATTAAAAAAAAAAAAAAAAGAAAAGAAAAAAAAAAAGGCACAAGTGAGTGAATGCATTTTATTTATTAGCAACGTCCCTGAGATATTTCGCCCTTCTTTTACTCTTTGCATTTAAATATTGTCAAGATGTTACATTTCAAAACATAATACTTCCCTCAGGAAAGTGTTGTGGCAGAACTTGCCGTAGTCTGTATTCATAATGCATCTGCCAAGGAGTGTTTATCTCTCTTCTCCCTCAGGTTGTGATGCTCCTTTTCTGAGGGGATGTCTGCTGGTCAGTGTATTTCTCATTCTTTCAGAACAAGCATTTGCATATCAAAGGCCTGATATGAGTAAACATACTTTATACTTCCATCTGTCATTCTCTTCCCATTGAGAGACAAAATAAGAACAGCGTAGCAAGCAAGAGGTTTATTTTTTGTCCTTTAATTCTATACCATTTTGCTTTTTGAATTATGAAGGATGCCTAGATAGAGTTTTCTATAGCTGTGTTTCTTTATTAAGGTCTTTTGAAGCTATCCTAAAAATAAAATCAGTACTTTTTGAAGAAGTGGTACTTCTAAGAAAAAACAGAACACCTTCCTTCATTTCTTAACTCTGTATTTTCTAATCTTTAAAAAGGAACAAAAAACCCCCACATTTCAGAATGTCCTCAGTCTTTCTTCATCAATAAAAATTCAACTCTACGCATCTTTACCTTCCTGCAAATTTAATATTCCTTAATACTCTTTTCTAAAGCAGGCATAATTCCTTGGTATCTACTGAAAATGAGAACTAGTTTTGTTGTCATTTCTCACTTCTTTTGCACTAGTTGTCAGTAGAAATTTTTCTTCGTAATTTCAAGGAATGAGTTTGGTCAGAAAGTGGTATTAAGAATGTGTTAGAGATTGCCAGCAGAAATCAAATTGCCATTATTCTTAGTGTGTGCCTTCATGTTTATTTTGAAAGCTGAACTCATTCATTTAGGGAGCACTTAGGTGAGCATCCAGCTCACCTCTCTGTGCCCAGTGCAAACAAGCCTGGTGCTAGCAGGGTCTCACTGGGCTGATCAGCAGCTACACGAGGATCCCAAGGGAACAACAGTTTCTCTAGTTATTAACTACTTCTGCGATGGTCTCCACAGGCTCAGCAGGGAAAATACTATTGGTCCTCTGGTCTCTCCCATTTCAGCATGTGTTTCCATGGAAGCAAGGTTTCTCCCCCTTCAGTTTGCGTCATACAATTTTCAGGATTAAAATCCACATTCAGTGCTGAGTTTCTGGTCTCTCTCCCTTTTTATTATTTCTGAAGCTCTCCTGTTTGTAAGCTGGCAGGCGTTCACTGTGTAGGACCAAACACAAGATCAGCTGAGGTCTCTTTTTATTGTAGTTTGAAACCAAATCTGGATTTACTGCCAAAGAGTTAAATTATCTTTGATAGAGAGGATGAGCTCGCAAACTCTTTGGAGCACAGCTCTCATTTTCATTTATACTTCTACAGTACTGAGTCCAGTAGGGTCACAACCTCAACTGGGGTCTTTGAGCAGTATTTTAAAGCTATAAACTTCTAAGACACTTGCTCAGCAGTTCAGAATGCTGGATGTAGTCAAAGGCCTCACTCTCAGTTGTCCTTAGAAGCCGTCTCTTTGACAAAGGTTAGTGTGGAAGAAAAATGTTCAACTAAATGTTGTCAATCAACTCTTGTGTCCAGTCTACAAAAAAAAAAAAAAAGCTGCCTGTGAAAGATCTGGGAATGAAGCCGGAGGTTTTCCTTTTCCCCTTGGTAAAGATTTCATAGGAAAAATTAAGCTGACAAGAACCACTGTGCAACTATATGGCCTTAGTTGTTGGACAGGTGTAGCTGCTGAGCTAAATTCTCTCTTGTCATATGGGAAGGGATGCAATCCAGCAAACCCTTCTTTAGACATATCTTTTTTTTTTTAAGTGCTAGGACAAATATGCCAAAAATAAGTCACTAATATGGCAGAATGCACACAAGGAGCACCTACATATCTTAGGACATTTTCCTGCTTTCCTTCATCATTTTGCTTAATGCTTCTCATACCCCATCAACAGCAGTACTGAAATAATCAGTGGAATGTGTGCAATTTCTGGCATTTCTTTTCTCAGTCAGGCTTTGGTTTGTAGAGCTTTCTTCTGATGGACCTCTTCATGGTAGGAGTTTGAAATAGAGCAGTTTATGAGGGGATGGTCATTAAAAGAGTAGATTCCTATATTTCCTAAGGAAAGAAACGTTCCATAACTGGACTTCTTGGTCATGGATACCATAACTTGACCTTTGTCCTCTGCATTGCTTGAAGGGGACACAGGTAACCCAATCTGAAGATTGCTTTATAAATTAAGACAGTGATATAAAGTGGCATCCAGTTCTTACTAGAACTTGATAAAGGATATGAAGCGTAGGACTAATGTTATCAGCATGACCTCAAGCATGAAAAGAAGGTAGGTAGATACGCTCCTTCCTAACCATAGCTTATACATTATAAAGCTGTGTTAATATTCAGGTACAGTGAATTCCAGTGACCAGTGCTGAAGGTTGACTACATATTGTGTGATTTATGACCAACTTTTCATCTGGCAGGAAAGTTTCCTAAGAAGCAGGAGATAAAAGAAGGCCAGTTGGAAAACAGAATGATTATTCCAGTTGAATAAAAAAATCCAACAAGACCCTGTATTTTTATCATGACAAATGGGTCTAGTAGACTTTTCACAAAAGGTAGAGACAGAAATCTTGGCTGGCTCTTCAAGGCAGTTGTCCCTTTCAGTGATAACTTGCTTATATGATGCTTTTGTTTTACTTGAGCTGGTTGCTTTTCACTTTGGAAGCCACAAATGATGGTGTTTGAGAAACAGAGGAAATATGTCAAATCTTACTTTCCAACTGATGCTGAGAAGAATGAGTGAAACCACACTAATGCTGGACCATCTGCTTTTCCTTTGTAGTGTTAATAATTTTTGTTCCAATGGGACTTATGATATAAAAACCTCTAGCATTATAAAGATGTTACCTGTGACTTCATGGTTGAGAAGACATACATCTATCATTGGTATTTTTCAAAAGTATATATTTAGTGGTCGGACTAGATGATCATTATAGGTCCCATCCAACTGAACTATTCTATTCTATTTAGCAACATTTGAATAAGTTATTCAGCTAAGCATTTATTTTGAATTCTGAACTGCATATTCAAAGATAATGATGGCAAGTTTATGTTTGCTATTGTAAAAAAAAAAAAAGCAACACACAAAAAACCCCCAACTCAAAAACCAAAAAACACCACACACAAAAACCCCCAAAAAAACCACCAAAAAAATCAAACAGACTACCTTAAAAGAAGTTTAACCACTTAAATAGAATGGAAAGGAGGTTTATTATTTATTAGTACGATTTCGAAATTTTAAAGGGGAAAGGGTGCTTTGAAAAGTCTAAATAAATATGTAGGTATACATGTTTCAATTCCACATGATTTCAATTCATTTTTTGATCTAGTGAAATAAACGTGCATATCAGTCTTCCGATACTTTTTTTTCTTTCCCCCCCCCAGCATTTTAACATTTGGAAAGGTCTGGATTAGTTTAGAAACCACCCTTTGCTATTACTTTCTCCTAAACTTTGAAAATCAGTACATTCAGGAGATGAAGAGGGACTGGAAAGCAATGATGCAAAGTAGGACAGAAATATCTAAACTGGGTTTTTATCCTGCATTTTGCTGCAGGTGGCAGCAAAGCCAAGAAACATTATGCAAACAGAGAGACATTGCCTGAGTATCAATATCCTTCACTTGTTCCTACTACTGCTGAACTGGTATTGAATGCTAGGTCATATTTATTTCAGCCTCTGCCATAAAATAACTTCAGGACTGTGAAAAATCTAACAGATTCCAATAAAATATGTCATATAAATAGCATCCAACATGATTGGCAGATTTTAAAAGCTGCTCTGAGACAGAAGAATGGGCATTCTTTTGTATATTTGTTAAACTTTAAGTGAATTTTATCAAATGCCTTGTTGGTAATGGAAACATCAAAATATTTTTTTTTTCTTTTCTATTTCATGTGGATTAGATTAAAACACAGTATTGCTAGTTTTAAGTCGGAAGGTAAGATTTTGTAAAAATATTTCTGTACGCACCTCTGTATGTCAGCAGGGTACCCCACAGAGTCTCTGGCAAGACTGGAATCTTAATTAAAGGAGTTGCATATGTTTTACATTAAAAAGTCTTTAGCAGTCTTACCCCCTCCAAAGACATTGAAACGGTATTGTAGCAATAAGTACAAAGGATCTGCCTGAATTATTCAAACCATGAAGCAGTTGAAACTGATCTTATCCATCATGGCTGAATTTATCTTAACATAAATCGTTAGCCTGGAGGTTGGTGCAGGAAGATCATACAATAGCTCCAGGAATCTAGGGCTCTGCAAGGTCAACAGTGTTGTGGAATTGGGCTTGACAAGAGGGAACCCAAGCTGCCTGCATTTGTTTGGCCAATTGCAGTGTCAAAAGTGAGAAGGCTTTCCTACTGAGAGTACATCTATTACAGTATGGATTTAGCCAGCAGCTGAAGAGGAGGATTGAGAATTTCAAATTTAACCAGAGGTTTGTTTGAGAAGAGAGACAAATAATACAAACTGATCACTGTTGGAGGAATTATGGCTTGTGTTAGCGTGGTGGAGTAATCATAACAAAAGCGAGAAGACAGATGATTTGTGTTTGTCAGGAAAAAAACAGTGATATTCTTTAGAGATATATCAATACTAAGAAAGTAGATTATAAAGTAATAAGTAATACCCTTGCCATATTTTGTCATTGTGTTGCTTATATTAACCAAGTGCTCTAATGATAGAACAGAAACCTGTTTTTCTAGGTGCTGTGTAAAAGTTGCCACAAGAACTTTCTTAAAAATACAATTATAGCCCGTTTGGGTCCAGACATATAAGTGAATGCAAGGAGTCAATGAGGCATTGTTGGGCAGTGCAGTGTCTACAGTCTTAGCTAAGAATTAGCTTTTAAAAATTTTTTTGTGCAGGCTTGATGGAAAGTGAGGGAGCTCCTCAGTAGGAATAATGAAATTATTCTTTAGATTTTTATGAAGTGAGGAAGCACAGAAGTGCCCAACTGGAAAGGTGACAGGGTGGTAATGAGGATGGTATCTGAAGCCAACTAGAGATAGCAGACTTGGTAGTAGGTTGAGATAAGTGAGCTCGGGTAGACTACAAGCAGCTTTCATGAAGACAAGGTGCTTATATTTGATGTTATAAAGGGGGAAGAAAAGAGGAAAGGAGGAGGAAAAAGATGGGATGCAAAAACATGCAGAGGTGATCTTTACAGTAGTATTCTGAACAGGCATGAGCAGAGTAAAACGTGTTGTCAAGGCAAGAGAGGGAGTTACAGTAATTCAATCTTAATAAATGAACTTGAATATGCAGGTGTCTTGGGGACATAATAGGAAAACACAGCCAACATCTATCTCGGTGGAGGAGAAAGCAGGAATCAGATAATAGCCTGGTCACTTAATCTACCGCAGAAGTTGGTAGGAACAATATTTATAAAGCTGTGCTTGAATCAAGTTGATCGAAGTCCATTTGGAAAGAAATACTTAGTGGCTTTAGGCCTACTTATCAATAAATGCTTCCTCAATTGTCCTAAAAATGGTGATTGTTTACTCTCAATTAATAAGATTAAGTAGCAAACAGAAAACTTTGAATATATTGAATATTTTATGTAAGAGCAGGAGTTCCCACAAAGAAGAGGGACTTACAGTCTTAGAAACGTGTATAATTAAAGTAGTATATTTAAATTTGTCTGAATATGACTCCAAAGAAGGATGAATTTTTATGCATCTCTGCTGTCTAGTACTCTCACTATTTATTTTACTACATACTACAGAAACCCTTGACAATACATCATTGTTTAATATTTTCTCTTATTTAGAGGCATATTTATGGGTGTTTTGATCTTCTGAAAGTATATTAAAAAAACATTCTCCATACACGGATAGACATATACGCATGTACTCTCTCTCCCACATACTGAGCCTATTCTTTTTTTTTTCCAAAATTACTTTTATGTGATGCAGCACTGAATTCCTTCACAGATGGACCGTTCTTGTTCTTCCAGTATCTGAGAATAATTATCATAGCAATTAGATAAAGAGGTTGGGTTCCATTTCACATGGGATACTGTGTGATCTAGATTGATCAAGTAAAAACTGACGTGATTTTGAGTCTGAGGCTTGGGTTTTGGGGGCTCAAATATTTGTGAAACTTCTGCCAAAGCATTCTTATTGTTTAATGCTCCCAGAACATATGCTTGTAGTCCCCAGTGCTTTCCAAATAACTCCAACATTGTCATTTTGTCTTAAGCCCAGGCTGTTCATTTTGACAAACGTCTAGTAAATTTTAGAGGCATTTTAAACATCGTTGTAGTGCCAGTTATTTTAACTTATTCCAATTTAACTTGTCACTTTTTGTCCATATAAAACTTCCAATTGCTTTCATATAGCTTTAAGTTAAGGCAGAAAGGGAAATCTTTTCAATTACTCTACTAGAAATTATTGTATTTTAAAATCCTGCATTTAATGTATATCTCTATTATTTTGATTAGAATTCTCTGTTTACCTACGAGGATTAATTTCCTTCCAAAAAATTATTTTTTTACTGTTCCGCAGCGTGAGGTAGAGCTGTTGTTCTACACAAATGTGATTTGGATTGAGAGCACAATGCTCATGAATGTTACTTAAAAATGAAGACCTAACGGCAAGAAAACACTACTTCCCATTTCAGTTTTACTGTATTACACTTGACCTTTTATTTGAGATGATATATTTTTCCAGGAATAAGCTGCACACTTTCAGGGATATGAATTTGATTTGTTGTCTGCTTCTATCTGCATCTTCCAAAAACATCTTGTTATTGGTTGTATTTAAATCTCAGTATGAGAATTGTTCCTGGAATGCTCTATTCCGTGGTAGAGTTTCCTTTTTTGACCTAAGGCATTAATATTTCATCCTGCCTTTGTACAGCAGTGATCTGTGCTGCAGTGAAATGCATTCGGTATATTCTGAGGCTGGATAACCCTGCTGTGATGTTTTTGGGGTGTGTAGTCTACGTCCCACTGAAATGAAATGAAGCCTTTGCTCTCACATCACTAGTGATGATACTGGGACCTAAAAAGGCACACATTGAGTCCTTTTTAACAGAGGATTTCTATATGCTGTCCTTTGTTTTTCTCAGGACAATCTGTAATGACAGAAACTTAATCCCTTGAGGGAACATTGGTGAACCACATAAGAGAGTTTGTGCAGCATTATTTACCCTGAGTCTAACTGTAAGTAGTGCTGTTGAATGTAGACTATCCTAGTCACCAGCACTTGTTTTATAAAAAGAAATCATAAGTCTTGGCAAAAATGCAAAGAAAACACTGTGGCTTTTAAAAGATCAGTGTGTGAGGATGGTGATGACTGATATCATACATAGCTCTTCTCTCTGTAGCTTGAAGTTATATGTCTTAGCATTTTGTACTGTTACCAATCATCTGGTATCTCGACACCTTCCATTTTTAAATCATTACATAGAGACATTCCTGATGATCTTCATGGAAATGGAATAAGCCTGCTTAATTCAGAAAGCTTTGATTTTATGCGTGTTCTTCACCAGAATTACTTGGTGCCAGCCAAGTATGAAGGGGAGAGCGGATCATACAGAGTCTTCCCTTGGTTTTATGACAATACTTACTAAATTGCAACGTCTGGTCCTCCCGAGCCTACCTAAACTAGTGCTATTATTAACACCAACCCAAAAGGACTCGGAGCATAAATAGCGGCACCAAGCTACTGGCACCTCCTCTATTTTTTCCACTGGCTATCAAAGTTAATCCAATGCATCATCCAAGAGAAGTATTTTTCAGTATCCCCAAAGGAAGGCACAGCTGCTGCTCCACTTTGTGTTTCTTCAGTACAGCATGAAAAAGGCTGAGTCTGCCAGAATTTTGCTTTGGTTTGTGCAGCAGCAAACGCATCTTTGGTCACTTGGTCCTCCTCTCAGGTCCATCCACACAGTCCATAACATGGCTATAAATATGCAAGCTCCCGAGGCAGTATCCAGGGCATTTTTGTTCTCTGTTCTTACCTCTCCATTTTTTTTCCTTGTGGTTCTTTTTCTGTTCATTCATCTCCTTTGTTTAGCCCGGTCAGGGCTCCGAAGCTAATCGCAGTGTCTCCCCCATCGCACTCTCAGTCTAAAGGGGAATAGGGCTGGCTATGGCTCAGCCTCCAAACAGCAGCCAGCCAAGCCCCACGTGGGGCTGTCTCAGCTGGCACTGGACTCCTGCTCCTCAACAGCACAGGTGACGGGAATGTTTCTGCTGGGGGTTTACAGAGCAGTCACGGAGCTTTTAATTTGCTCACTGAATAATCATAAGCTAGTGGCAGCATCCTGGTCAGAGAGATGGTAAAGTAACTCCAGCAGCTCTGTTGTTTGTGGTCAGGTCATGCTAGCTGCAGGTCATGGGTGGATCCAAATTCAGCTTTAGTCACACCTCATCAGAGGATGCTCATATATCTCAAAGAAGAGACTGTGGTTCTTCCAAATAACCTGTCTGTTCTTCAACTCTTCTGTAACTTGGAGATTTGTCTTTTACCTTCTGAGCAATGAAGGAAGTGAGGCTGCTCCCTCTTGCCTGACCTAATGAGTGAAATCACAAGGCCTCTAGCTATGCCTTTAGGCACCTTGCTTCTATTTTGGTTCTTATATTATTAATCAAAGTATGTGGTTAGCAGCTAGCGAGCTCTGGTGATGAAGAATCCTCACTTCCATGCATGTAAAATAAGAGTAGGATTCATCTTGGATTTATCATTGAACTACCTCAAATGGTTTGATTGTGAAGTTTTCTTAACCATGAATCTGCACGGTACAGAAAAATGTTTGGCGTTTGTATAAACCTATAAACTTATTTGCCTTACTTGGTTAAATTTTTTCATATTATCCTCTTGTAAACAAGCACTTGAGATCCAAAACAGAAAATAAAAGCAGTAAAGTCCTTAAGTTAGTGTGGTGAACTAAATTATTTAAAGGACCCTCAGTGTCCCCCAAAAAACTGTACATTCAGATTTTGACAGAAGATGTTCACTCTCAAAATGCGTCACATCATCAAGTCCCTTTAACACTTGGAAGCTTTAAGTGATGTGTTCTGGAGAACTCCATCCCACCTATCTTGTACTTAAAATGCTGCAGAAACACTGAGATTACCTTTACCAACGGTTATCTTTATGCACCTAGTCTGAAGTGAAGAAGGGAAGTTATATGCTAGATATAACCAACCCCAAGCCTAATAATATTTGAGTGTTGCCCTTTTGCAGTATTTTAGAGGAGAAATCACCTGAAAGTGATTAGGGGATCGCCAGGAACAGTGAAGAAGGAGGAAAGGAAGGGGACTCTGGGGTGATAGATCTCACTGTCAGAAGGGTGACTCATGTTCTCACAGGACTCCTGGGAAAGGAGTGCATGCTTGGAGGCACAGTATTTCCATGTTTCCCATGTGATAATCTGACTCAGACCTGACCCCAGTATAGAATAAGATGGTAGGTGTTCCTTTAGGGTTTTCTTAAAAAAAAAAAATCAAATGTCTGATGAACGGAGCTTGCTGCAAAGTACCAACTGGAATGGTACTAATATTTCAAGCTGAGC
This sequence comes from Aptenodytes forsteri, assembly GCF_000699145.1. Taxonomy (NCBI): domain Eukaryota; kingdom Metazoa; phylum Chordata; class Aves; order Sphenisciformes; family Spheniscidae; genus Aptenodytes; species Aptenodytes forsteri. The sequence continues at coordinate 1,178,357 of NW_008794854.1, read as the reverse complement.
ACAGAATATATAACTAGTTTGAACCTTAATTTGAGTAACACTTTTGAAAAATAGTGATCTAGATATGCATTAATTGAAGCATCGTGTGGAACATCCTGACCAGTACATAATCTGACATATAAAAAGCGATATAGTGAAATCAAAGTGTAAACTAATGAGATACTTAGTGATTTGAATTCCTAGGATTAGGTGGGCTAGACAGAATATTCTTGGTGTTGGAACCTTGTACATACTGCAGTTTTTTCTTTAATAATTTTGAAAATTATATTATCACTGATCAATTCTAATTGATTTTAACCTGTTTGTAGTGATCCAAATACATGCAGTTTTGTCTGTTGAGCTGTCACTGGAGTGAGAATAATTTAATCCTAATTGTATTTGTCAGATCCTGCAGTGACAATATCATACTTTTTCACCTAATACTAGAAGAATGATATAATTGTTTACCATGAAGAACAAGACAGTGTAACTGAATTAACTGCTCTTGAACATCTTGCAAATGTTTTGTTTTTCACTAGTGTTACACTTTCCAGCATTGCTATCTGTATTCTATTAGACTAAATGAGAGATGATTAGGGTTAAAATAAGGGAAACAACAAATAAAACTTCTGCTAACCAGACAGAAACACTCAGATTTAAGACGTACCAGGCTCTTTTGATTCTGTTTTACCTCTTCTTTATACAGAGTTGGGAAGATGTATTTATCATTTTGCTGTGATGGCCTCACCTTATCCATCTGCCTCCTAACTCTTTAACTGTTGAGATAGTCACGTATATTGTACTAAATTTTTCATTCATTAAACCATTTTACTTGTTAAAATTTTATCAGCTGCCATGGCTTTGGTTCCTAAACTGCCAGTATTATACGAAGAAACAAAAAATGCAATATTTAGCTGTATATATGCTTGGCAGCTCTGACTGAGGTTGACTTGCTTTGACTTGCCTTTTTATCAGAAAAAAGGGATATTGAGGTTCAAGAATGAAGCTCTGTTGGCCTAGTTTCCACCCCTACTTCTACTCCAAAATAACTAAATTATACAGACCAATTAGATGACTATAAATAAATTTATATTTATCAATGTACTGTATTTATCAATGTACTTAAGTTGCTTAGCACCCCTTTGATGACAGAGAGCAGCTGTGAACCTAGCTTACTGAGTTACTGTATTGTGGTTACTGTTTGTGGGTACTGATGATGCCTCTAAATTCTTTCCTGGTTTTTTATTAGCATTTTTGCAGGGTTTTGTAGTATTCCTATGTAAATTAATTGGTTCTTAGAAAGTGATTAGAAAATGTACACTAAAAACTACATTAAAATGAAGGTTAAAAGTATAAACTAGTAATTTAACGGAGAAATGCAAAAATACTATTATTAAAGCCATCCAAACTGCTTAGAGAATATTTAGAGTTATGGTAATGCCTAAAAAATGTAAAGGACACTAAAACAAGTTCATATTTACAGTGTCTTGTACTGATCCCCAAGAGAGAGGAACTACCCCAATAACGCCAGAAAATTTTCATTTTGTACTTGCCATTTCCTCTTCCGCATGAATCCTACAGGAAAGAGTCTGTAACAACCAGGGCATTGCAGTTTTAGGACTACAGAATCACCTTGACTCATGAAATTTAAGGAATTGCTGAGACAACAGCGTGATCATCATTGTGCTAAGAATATGCATAGTGTAATATATAATGATATGCCAAAGTTTTCATTAGTCCTCATTTACTTACGATAATTTCATGATTCATTTTTAATATGGACATTCTAAGTATGGGTGAAAAGAATCTTCATTATTAAGGATACCAGTATGTATTTAAATATGTAGGTGTCTATATGTCTATATTTATACACATATGTATATACATGAACATGCACTTCGTGTGTATACTCACACATGCATTGCTTCTGTCTTCTTGGGAAGAAATACTTAATTCAACCAGAGAGCAATTTAAAAGATTTATACTTTATGGGATAGTCATTATCTCTGTCCTAGGCTTGAAGTATTTTTATTATACTGGAACAAAATATTTTACATCAGTGGGGTTTTATCAGATGTATTTCAGAGGTTTTATTAATCTCAAATTTTATGATATGTGCAGTAATTTTTTTATTATTATTTTTACTGATTTGGTTTTCTTCTGACTGTTAACATTGCTTTCTTTAAAACAAGGGAAACATGCTTTTGACAATGTTGCTTTATTTATGTTTACTTCATTTTTGTGAACTTTGTCCACTGAAAGACTTGATTTCATTATAACACATACTCCTCATAAGGTAAGTCTTGTTACCTTTCTGTAGCATTAGGATAATATTATTGTACTTCATAGGATAGATTGGCATGGGACTTCCAGAACTGTGACAAAATGTCAAAACGAGTATTTCTCATCTTTCTTTACTTCCTGATATCTCCTGAACACAACCTACTGCTGCATGTTTCAAATCCATAGTTCGTTAAATGGTTGCAATCCACCCATGTAAAAATATTATGCAGTTAAAATGCTGGTTTTGCTCACTAAATAGAAAAGGGTTTCATATCTAAAGGAAAGGAATTTTTAGCTTTAAAAAAAAGAAAAAAAAAATAGAAAAATCCTGATTTCATTTTGCTGTTTCACAGTGCTTCCTGCTCAAACTGCAAAATGTGTATCAACTGATCTTCATATCACTTGATTTCCTGCTGTATTATGGAAAAGAGCTGTAGGACAGTGTTTTCATAGGTAAAGCTCAAAATTGTGAGAGAATGCCCCAGGAAATACTTCATATTAATATTTCATATATTTAAGAAATCCAAATGCCAGCAACTTTTCTTTAGCCAGCGTGGGCTTCTTTCAGGGACATTGTCTTCATTGTTCATCGCATTGTGAGATCCATCCGTCCATCCAACCTCAACTAAGGAATGTGGCCAGCAGGGGCAGAACCGGGATAAGCAGCAGTGTTTCCTGGAACCTGTGACCCTTCTGCAGAGCCTAGCTGGAAAACTTTCTGCTCACCACCTCAGCAAATACAGCTTCAGAGGTGATAAGGAGGAACTGCATACACCGTTGTGTCCACAGCGTAGAAATGCATTAGCGAACAGTTTGAGAGCAAGGGTTGGGGGCTGGAAGGGCTCCAGCAAAGCTTCCTTGCCTCATACAGCAGGACCCTCCAGCCTGCTCTCTCCCCAGGGTGGAGCGGGCTGGTCAATTTGGCCGATGAGAGAAGCAGCTGAGCGTAGGCAGCCTTCTCTATCCCTTGCTACAAAACCATCTGTAAAGTTTGACCAGCCTGCAGCATCCCCAGCCACCTTGTCAGCTGAATGTAGTGTAACTCTGTCTCTCCTTAGCTGTGCAACATCCAAAACACAAGCTGGTTGCCATATTGCTCTTCTCCGCTCTATGTGGGTATTTTCAACAATTTCTTTTGGCTATTGAAAACAAAATATTTTGCAACAGCACATATGCTTTTGTCACTGTTTTATATAGCTGGAGGTTTATGAGGTTGTGCATACAATCTTAATCTCCCACAGAATTCACGAAGAATTTGTTCAATATCAATATGACTTTAATTCCCAATGGCTCTGTGTTGCACAAAAAAAATAGGAGCAGGGAGTTAGCTTACACACTGAACTCCTGATTGCCCATAGTACTTAACCATCAGCTTGTTCCATGACTTAGCTCTGGACCTCAGTAAGCTCTCTCCAAAAATAAATCCTGTGTAGTATAAGCAGCATGATAAAGCCGGTAAGAGCCATTAGGCATCAGGAACTGCTTTTATTTACCAATACATAGCCAAGGAGACTAGAGAAGTAGGCTGCTCTCAGTTTAGATGCTGCTTTTGACGTGTCCGGTTCCACATTTTATTCCCTGTAGGAATGAAGTAAAAGGTGAATTCAGAAAAAATAACTCATCTCATTTAAAGCAGAAAAGAACCTACCATGAGTGGGCATATGGAAGCAAAAATTATAGCATCTTCATGAAAAACACACATTACCATTACGTTCACAAAATATAAAAGAGATGTCAGTAACTTTGTTAGGGTGTCTTCCTAATGAAGAAACTAAGAAAGTATACCTGAAATAAAGCAGATTCTGAATTTTCTGTACTTTCACAGCTTCTGAATTTCCAGATTACAAGAAATAATGCAGAAAATACTTAAGAGCATCAAACCCTCTGCCTCAAAATTAAGTGAGGGCTTCCTTTCAAAAAATCTGAAATGTCTGAAACTTCAATGCTCTGAAAACTTTAATTAATTCTCAAGCATATTCTTTGAGATAGGGTACAAAAATTAGTGGGTTTTATGAAAATCTTGTTAGAACGATGCTTCACTGAACATTTTAGTACAAACCTGCTGCCTTAGATATTGAAAAATTACCATTAAGATCACATTGCTTATTCACCATTTCAGTTCCAAAGTTCTCTTTCAGAGTTAGACTGCAGCAGGAGAGAGCACAGCTTTTATTATCATCTCTTTTGTTTAATTTTTATATTGCCTAAGACTAATGGTATTATAATCTTTCTGGGGAACAAATTTTTAAATCTTATTCCTACACAACTTTGGGAAAGGTATACTAGTCTCTTGTGATATTGAGAGTTCTGTATATTTTTTCATCAGTTAGATGCTTTTATACCTAATTATTTCATTGGAGCTATTTCTCTTAAATTCCCTTCCTATAGCTATATGATAGTTAAAAATGCAAAAAAGTAAGATGCAACTAATGCTGGCTGCCAGTTCCTATCATAAAGATGGTCTTTTCATAACTTTGCCAAACTTAAACTGTTTTCTGTAAGGTACACCTATACTAATTCAGTGATGCCTTACAACAGGGAAGGACAGGAAGGCAGACGTGAGTGTTTGCTAAATCTCCCCTCCATCTTTCTGCACCAAATTAAAATGTCTACTTTCTGACATTTCCCAATAAATTAAACTCAGCATTACTAGTTCTCCTGCACCAGTGCCTAGCCACTATTTTGTTTTTTCAAACTTGCATGTTTTTATCATTATTCTTCTCTTCATTCTGGTCAACATCTTTATCTTGGATTTTTCTCATCCTCATGCTGTAGCTAAGTCTTGGATATCCTCTTGGCATGAAATGTCTGTGATGCAGTCACTATTCTCCTTAGAGATAAGTAAGAGCTGCTGGCTGAACGTGAGCCGGCAGTGTGCCCAGGCGGCCAAGAAGGCCAATGGCATCCTGGCCTGTATCAGAAACAGTGTGGCCAGCAGGAGTAGGGAAGTGATGGTGCCCCTGTACTCGGCACTGGTGAGGCCGC
>NW_008794854.1:1158157-1172778 GCF_000699145.1 Aptenodytes forsteri | reverse complement strand
GGACATGGCTTAGTGGGCATTGTGGTGTTGGGTCGACGGCTGGACTCGATGATCTTAGAGGTCTTTTCCAACCTTAATGATTCTATAATTCTAAACCCCTCTTCCAACTGTCTTCCAAAGTCTCTCCAACTCATTTACTGCACAACTCTTTGGACAACAAAGGCTGGCTGCTCAGAGACACCAAGATGCTGCAAAGCCAATTCCTGTAGCACAGTATTTGGCCATATTGTCATTTCAGTCTTGTTGTGTCTTGTGTATCTTAAAAAAAACAAAACAAAAACAAACCACCCCAAAAAAACCTGCTTTTGCCTATGCAGGTCTTTAAAGCCTGTGTGCACTACACCTGTGCTTGCTTGTGCCGTGTAGGAAAGGTAGCTTTGCGTGTCCCATCATGCCAGCTCTCCTTGTTGACTTACATTTTCAACGTAACGCCTGCAGAGTTTTCCTTTTGTTGCATCCCACAGCTGGAAGCAGCTCTCCAGGTGTATCTAAAGTCTTCCTCATTATCCTCCTTCACATCCCTCTTTCAAACTCTGCATGCAGCCCAGACAGCCCAGTTTGCCATTGCACATATTTTATCTCTTACGTTTTGAAGGGAAGAGCTGTGGGGCAGGTGTGCCTTTTTGCAGTGCATCCTGGCCTGAGGCTGGGACACCTAGGCACTGTTGCAGTATAGCTAGTATAATGGAAGCGATATGCTCCGAATAAACAGGCTGCCTCAACAAAGTAAGCATCTGTAGGAGAAGAATTGAAAAGAAAGAAAAAAACTTTCTTTGAGACGAAATCTGCTGTGAGGTCAATGAATATAGGGTCAGAGAAGTATTATCTCTCTGATTAGGTTACACAGTCTTATCTAAAAGTCAAAGATTATCTTTTGGTTTGTTTTCTTTATATTACCAGTATTCTGTGAGCACTTTTTAAATTATAAAGACCAAAATCAGTAAGCAGGATTTATAGTTCACTAAACTGCCATTTGGTCTGTACAACTGCTCGAAGAAGCTGCTGAAACTCTCCCACGATCTGAAGCTGATTGAGACAGCAGGCTTAACTGTTCTCTTACATTCTTGTAGAATTAGTATCTCGCAACTTATTGTAGTAGTTTACTTCTGTGACTTTCACAGAAGCAACAGTGAAAAAAAGAATGGGTACTATTATTTATACAATTGAACCTACTGACTTAATTTGAATACAAACTTTTTTTTTAGCTCTCTCCAACTTCCAGATAATAAACATCAGCTTTTATAACTATTTCAATAAAATATAGTTAGGCTGAGAAGCTTTGTCATTCTACTTTTGCTAGAAATTCCCTGCTACAGCTGATGTGGAAGACCTTATAGACAGATGAACAGTTACTGATTTTGCAGTAGATGCACAGATGATGCTTTTAGAAACAGCTAATGCATTTGAATTTGATAGTCTACACCAATTAATATCCACAAGCTCAAGTATCTTGTTTATAGAAAGGCTTTTTGACTGGGTCATTAGGTTTTTAGGAAGATTTGTAATCTTCCAGGAATTTGATTCCACTGTTAAATCACTGGGGGACTCCTCACTTCTGCTTGAATATACTTGAATTATGATGGCAGGAAGTGAAGATAAGATGAGTGTATTGTTGGCTCAAGTACCATACCGAGGCAGACATTACCTTGGGGTTTCTGCTCTCAACAACTGAAATGTCCGTATGGAAACAGTGGTGGTCGCCGATTCTGATCTCGTGCCCGTTCTCATCTGTTTATTCTCTGTTAGTTCTGTGTCAGAATCACAGATAGTAACCTCCACCCTCAACCACCATCCCCCCCAAGGTTTTTCTTTTGAAAAAGAACAGTTCTTACAGGAATAAGAAAAGGGGAAAAATGCTAAAATTAAACTGCATGAAGGGATTGGTTAGAAATTTCTTTGATAAGCCTCCACCTATTTTATGAGCCAGGCTGTGTAGGCATGGGAAGATACACCAAGATTTCTGTGTTTTCTTCTGTAATAAGAGAGCTCCCCCAGGTAAAATAATCCTTTGGAGGCTGGTTTTGGTTTTGGGGGTTTTTTTGTTTGTTTTGGTTGGGTTGGGTTTTTTTAAAGACCATTTAATCTTGATAATTCAGCATTTTAGGTAACTCAATTAAAAAGTTCAGAGAATAATACCCTTTGAATTAAATTAAATAAACCTACACCTATTTGCCTTCTGTGCTTTTAAGAATTAAATAATACTGTTCTAAGGTGATGAGAGATTTTTCTTATTAAAGTAGTTTAGACCTAAAATGTGATATCCATTTAATCTTCTGTAATTTGGACTGTCTTTACTATAAATTGCAGTATTGGCATCCTGCTAGTGTGGAACCAATTTCAAAATAAAAATTTCAACATCAATTCAACACTTTAAAACAGTTTATTTTTGGAATAATGTATTTGATTAATTTGGATTGAAAAGGAGGGAGATACTTTAATTTGAAATTTCATTGTAATTTTTTTCAGGGTACTTGTTTATGAAAAAACATTTAACAGTTTTAAATTAGCCTCCCTTGGGATTAACCAAAGCAACAAATCCTGATTCACCTGATCTGTGGGGTATTTGGGGATCTTACTAGCCTAGACTATAAGACTGTGGTGGGCTCCAGAGGGCTTGAAAAAGTAACATGGGTCTGCTTCTTTCTAAAACAGCTAAAAGAGACCAGACTTCCTCTGTCAAAAGGATTTCAAAGGTAACCTGTTGGGTGAGCAAGAGCAGGTCCTCCGGAGACTGGTTTGTCAGGCACAGAGAAGTGGTAAGAGGCATCATTTACAAATAGGTGAAGGCTGTAAAATGCGAAGCTAAAGGCACACGAAGTGTGGTTGAATTGCCTGCATGAATTAGCTAGGTGATTTTTTTTATTCTTTTATTTTATCATGTTGCAGAAAAGTTATGGAAAGTGTCCTGATAAGCTAGTAAAACTCGCCATGTAACAGTCTCCCAAATGCAGTGACAGAGCATGTTTACTTAGGGCATTTGATACTGTACTGGACAAAATGATAAAAAATGACTAGTAGAAACAACTGTAAAGGAATTGGAGTTGAATAATTTCTTTCGCCCTTTCAATGGTCCTTACAGAGAGCCATTTCAAGATCCTTCCAGGGTCAAATGGAAAAATCATCCATGTCTAACAAATGACAGGACTTATGTTAGTAAATATTACTGATCTTGAGTTTGTCACATGTTGACTGTAATCAGAGAGTATGAAATCGATACATCAAATATCACCATGCTGTCTGAAGCACCGAGGATGATAAAATGTAAGTTTTTTTCTTTTTTTGGGTTTTTTTTTTTTTAGGCAGGGAACACTTTTTTTTCTCCTGTGAATAGAATGTGTTCTTCAATAGGGAGGTAATTTATTTTTTATGATAATAGAATACACAGAACAAGATAGAAAATATATTAGAAAGTTTTATATTCATTACATTTTTAGTGGAAATGTGTTTGTAGGTATAGTTGTTTTTACTACTTACGTTCCTCTGATGCTAACACCGGTGCTGTGAATGACAAAAGGCCATATAAGAAAATTTTATTACAGAGCAGTAAATGTGTGTAGTGTCTCAGGAATTGAACCCGTGACAGGAATTTGTGCAGACAATTATGAACAAACCTTCCAGTCAACAACAACAACAACAAAAAATCGCATTTTAAAGATAACTTCTGGCTCAATTAAACAGAACTTCTACAGAGTTCAGAATCAGTTCCTTAAGTTTCTTTTTTGACTAGTAAAAAGAGAAACAATATTGCCGCCAGTTCTGCACTCTGGTTAGCAAGTATGTTTCAGTAATTACAGTAGCTTTTCATAATTGCTGTATAATTAAACCTAATCAAAATGCCTTTTTAATAAAGAAATAATTGGAGGTCACTTGAAGATGTCACTGATAACGGTCAACTCTTCTCCAATAACGTACCTCAACACAATGGTGCCTAAGGCATAGATGAAGTTGAAAATATTGGTGTAATCTTGTGAATTTAAATGATTTGTTTTTAGGAGAAAAACATGATGGCTTCATGGACACTTTTTGTAATATTTAATTCTGAGGAAAGGTTTGCATTATTATAGAGTGGTAGTACATAATGTGTCTGATCCCTTTTTTAAATTTTACATGCATCTAGTCAAATCCTAAACAAGAACACCACTGCTACTATTTCTTAGTTTTGTTGAAAAGAATGATCGTAGAGGAAATACTGGTGGTTGTGAAAAAACAGAGGTGTAAGAAGGCAAATAGCTGTTTTCCTTTTTCACACTAACCCTTTTATGACACACTGTCTTTAGAAACAAGATCGGTGGAAAACTGCTGCAAAAAACTTGAGGGAAATCTGGTTAGCAAGTATGTTTCAGTAATTACAGTAGCTTTTCATAATTGCTGTATAATTAAACCTAATCAAAATGCCTTTTTAATAAAGAAATAATTGGAGGTCACTTGAAGATGTCACTGATAACGGTCAACTCTTCTCCAATAACGTACCTCAACACAATGGTGCCTAAGGCATAGATGAAGTTGAAAATATTGGTGTAATCTTGTGAATTTAAATGATTTGTTTTTAGGAGAAAAACATGATGGCTTCATGGACACTTTTTGTAATATTTAATTCTGAGGAAAGGTTTGCATTATTATAGAGTGGTAGTACATAATGTGTCTGATCCCTTTTTTAAATTTTACATGCATCTAGTCAAATCCTAAACAAGAACACCACTGCTACTATTTCTTAGTTTTGTTGAAAAGAATGATCGTAGAGGAAATACTGGTGGTTGTGAAAAAACAGAGGTGTAAGAAGGCAAATAGCTGTTTTCCTTTTTCACACTAACCCTTTTATGACACACTGTCTTTAGAAACAAGATCGGTGGAAAACTGCTGCAAAAAACAGTTGAGGGAAATAGAGCAGGAAAAGCGGACGATGGCATTTCTGTAGAGTCAATTAATATTTTCTAGACTTCTAGGAAAAAAAAAACCACTGGCTAGCCTTTATATGGACTTTGGAGAAAAAAATGCAAGTGCAAAAAATCAAAAAATTTTATTAAATACTAAGAGGAAAACTAAAGGTAAAAACAGACATAACATCCTGCTATTGGAAAGGAAATGAGGAAAAAGCGCACACAGAAGAAAGATGTATCTGTATGTTCACGCTAATGGCAAAGCTGCTGCTGACATTGCAGTGAGAGCAGGCTTGGGTCCCAAATGAATGGAAACAAAACTATAGTGTAAAAGTGTTTTGAAATGGTGGTAAAACTGGTGCAGAGCAACTTGGTTCTGGTTGGGAGGGCAGTGGTGTGTGACAGGAAACTTCTCAAGCTACTGAAAATAGTTGAGGCAGTAGAAAATTAAAGTAATAAATGTGTATAAATGATATCTGTGTAACAGAGAATAAGTGCTGTGACAGAGTTGAGCAAGAAGATAATGTCCAAGCAGCTGATCGGAGCTGATTTCTTGCAGTGTGGGAGGCGTCATATCCATATTCCAGATTCATTCAGACTTATTATAAAGTCCAAGGCCTTAATCTGAGCCTACAGTACAATCTGCCTGGGATTTTGGTTCAGTGGCTTCAATTTAAATTATCTTTAGCAATTCATCTCACAGTTTCAAGTGAAGTGCTTCCATGTTATTAAAATGTTCTGTAGCTTTTTCTTACTACGACACCGTAGGTTTGTGCAATCAGGGAGAACAAAAGAATAAATAAATGCTGGTGTCACTTGGAGCCCTAAATGAGACCTCAAAGGAGCCTAAAATTAGATCAGCTTCAGAGGAACACATTTAAGCTATTGAAACTTCAGTCAAAAAGTTATATCACTTACAGAATTCCTTGTGCAGCCATCAAGGGATGAAACATAACAATAGAAATGCTGAAATTTTACAGGTTTACAGTGCCTTATCTCCATTATACTATTTACTTGTAAGGCTTCCACTTAGCTAAAAGCTAGAACGCAAAAAGTGGTTTGTTAACATAAATTCCAGCTACTGCTAGAATCTGTGAATTAATCCCATCAGAAATATATTTTTGTTGCCGTACGAGTACTCTATACTAAACCTAAATTGTGCCACAGTTTCTTATCTTGCATAGCTAGCGTTTGCCAAATTAATTAATGCCAGATTTTCCAAAAAGCTTGAACTGAAGATTTCATGAGATATATGGTGACTGTACCTATCTTTGCTCACAATATGGCAATTTTCTCTTTTGTCAGTGGTGAGGGACTTAAACTGAATATTCTTGTGGTTTAGTGGTAGTGGATTAGATCTGCAGTATTGGATGTAGTTCTTTTAAGAAAGCAATTATTTAAGAGGAATTGTCAAAAAAACCCCAAACAATTCTAACATTTTTTTCATCACTATGTTTGCTAATAAGTAAAAAAAATAAATGGAGCAATTCCAAAGAAATGCTATAAATATAGATGTGATTAATGCTGCGTATGAGAAAAAGTATGATGAAAATGTCCTATTTTTGGATTGCACCTGGGTATCCGTACCTGAAATTTGCTGACAGCTGCATACAATTTTGTGTTTTCTTTGACACTCTTTTCTCACCTGCCTTTCATTCCTAAGTACTAAAAACCAACAGAAGAGCTTGAAAACTGCGACAGGCATATTCAATGCCAAAGCCATGAAATTACCCCAAAGTTAGGACAGTCCAATAGTGCATTGCCAGAAACAGTGTTCAGTAAATGCCACCTTGTTCCTGAGTATTATTTTATAAAAAGTGAGGATGCACGCTCAAACCACCCTACTTCCAGTCCCTAGAAGTGGGTGAAGTTCTTTCATCGGTTTACGCAAAGTTTCGTTTTATAGCGGAGCAATCTGTTGAAGCAGATTGGCAGAGCTGTGACTGAGCTCTGAAATGATCATGGGAGTGGAGGAGTCGTAAAGTTCAGCAGGTGTTTAGAAGACGTTAGCAGATGTTTAGAAAATTCCTGCAGAATAGGCTGTTTGATTGTAAGAAAATAGTAGCTAAATCTCGTAGGAGTTAATCAAAAGCCTTAGGAGGCAATCCTCTCAGCCAGAAAGAAAGTATTAATTTTATAAGAATGATTATGTTATTTTCGTTTCTTCATTTTCAGAAGTGTTTCACTAAACAGTTCTGTAAGGATCTGAACTACTTTCGCAGAACCTTATCTTGGTATTGATAATAACTTTAGTCACAAAATTTCAAACCTCTTTCAATCGAAAAAGAAATGGGTTTGGTTGGGTGCATGTGTGTGTTTTTCTTCCCAAGTGTTAGTGATTATTTACACAGTGCTAGCTGTAAGTAGAATATGACAGTGTCTGAGTGAATCATGCTGTGCCTGCATAATCCCTACCTCATCCTTTCTCCTTAAATATAACAGCAAGGGAATAGTAGCCTTGACATTTCTGAAGAGTATAGCTACTAACTGAGCTTGCAAAAGAAATGTGAAGTGGTATTTGATAAGCATAGTCTTTGCTCTGAATTCTTGACAGGTTTCTGAAGGAAAGTTTGAGTGCCTGGAAGCCCTTACAGAAAAGCAGTATTTTTCTCCTCTCCCATTTCTCTGTCCCTCCAACATATAGTGCCTCATCCCCTTGCAACTATTTCCAGGGAAGTATCTTTATCTTATGCCATTAAGTCATTAGCATTTTAGAAGGTGTTCCTGGCTGCATTGATGTTACATGTGGTAAAAGACAGTCCTGCTCCAGAGGTACTTCATTGGACATAGAGGCCTGAGCTATCTTTAGTGGGACTTTTTGCCAATGTTCCCTCTTCTTGGGGCACATCTTTTCCTCACCTGCTTCATAGTGAACTCTTCTATTTCCTTTTCTCAATTACCTTCTGGTAAGGAGCTTTCCATGTCCTAGTCTACATGGCAATGGCAAGAAAGACGTGGTGGATTCTGGTGCATACGTTAAGCTTACACACGTCTCTGGAGATTAACATTTTTCCTTACTTTTTGCTTATTAATGAATCCACAAGGAATAATTGGAGCCAAGCACATTTCTGATGTGTCTTCAAATGCTCGAATGATCCCATACTTATATCACCAGTCCTGCTCTGAAGCCGCTGAAGATGCACCACACTTCACAGCAGTTCAGTTAAGCTGAGCAAAACTGACTTTTAAAAAGGAAGGGGCTTTCAGCCTCAAGTATTGTGGAGGTACTACTTTGCTATCTTCTTACCTCACCGACTTACAAGGTATTACATTGCTTTAATGTAACAATGCTTTAAGAACAGAAAGTAGTTTCAAATATTGCAAGGCACTCTGTCACAACAAAAATTTTACAAAAGTGTAAAACATACAATGCTCTGAGCCATGATATTTCTCCATCCGTTGTCCTTGATGGAGAGGTGGGAAGGTAAGGCTGAGCTCACGTGGATTTGTCAGGTTTTTGGTTTGGGTTTTTTTCCTTAAGTTGCTAGTATGGCATCAGAAGCTAGCAGTGATTATACAAACTGTGCACTGTCCAGGTGATGTTAGTCCTTCCAGATATATCAGGTTAAAATTCTGGTTTCTAAAAAGAAGTCCTTAGGACCAGCTATAGAGTATTTTGTGTCTTCCCCGATACTGTGGTCTTTGGATTCCATTTTACATCCTAGCTCTTACTTCATCATATTTATTCATCAATGCCATATGTTCCATAATCGAAGACATTGAAAGAGTAGGAAAGTTGGAGTACTAATAATGTTTTGCTGTGAAGTACCATGCCAGCCTTGCATAATGCTGAATGGACAGAACAGATCACTGGAAAAATAGCTTGTATTACAAGTCTGTAATGAACGGTAAGTCTTGTTAATCATTCATAATTGTGCTCAGAAAGGAAAAGGGCAGCGGTTAATACTGATACTGCAAATGGCAGAATCCTGATTAAATATGAATATGCACGGAAATGAATCTGCTGAGCAGTAGCAGGCAAAAGATATTTTGAGTCTGCTGCTACTTTTGTTCATGAAGTGGAAAGAAAATAGCTCAAGACAGGCATATTTGAAGAGGGAAGAACAGTGAACAGGACAGATGAACTGAATTTTGCAAAATTCCTTATATATAACTGCATTTTCATATGAAAGTTCATATGAGAAGTTTTCATAATATAGAGAAAAATATCTATGTCATAAATAAACACAGTTTAGTAAATGTGATTCTGTGATACTAATGTTTCTCTAATAAGAGAAATTAACTTGAACCACCTGAAATTTGTGGTCACTCAGTCAAGGATTAGAGAGGTGTAAGTTTTTTCTGAGATTTTTTTTTGTTGTTGAAAAATAACTATATTTAAATATTTGTGGATTTGTGAGTGTTTCCAGAATTTTAATTGATACACAGGAATCAAATAACTTTTTGTTGTCTAGTAAAGGGGAGCTTACAGTATCTTATAGTATTCTTGGTCACTGCTTCTCCTATAATGAAGCGTACATTTTCATATTGTTGCAAAGGTGTGTTTGTGGGCATGCAGGTTTTCTTTCCAGTAATTTACCTGTGTGAAACAATTTATGTCTTCTTTTGCTCAGTTTTGTTTTATTTGGTCTCAAAACTGTTTAAAATGGCTGATCACTTGCACAGAACAAGTAAAACATGCTTCACAAGAAGAATCTCTTATTTTATGGAATTTATTGTTGCATCAGTACTGCATTTATAGCTTTTTTACTTTGCTTCTGTCTTTTCTAGCTATTAATTTTGTTTAAGATCAGTTAGATTTAAGGACAAGTGGTCATGCGTTTGGTATCTGTAAAATAAAATCCTTTACCCAGAAATACGGTCTTTTATCTCTGTTCTCTGATGTTTAGTAAATCATCGGTACCATTTGAGGTTTTTCATGCCATGTCAAAAGCTCTGCCACATACTATTAATTTTATTTAGCATCCACTAGCAAGTTCTTCAGGGTAGTTGGTCACACAGTCCTGAAAATATATCAAAAGTTCACCCAGAAAGAAAGGCTTTGTGCCTGTTGTGTGCTCGTACGCTTGAAGTGCTTCCAACCCTTCTTCGTCTTACAGGTGTCTGGCGGGTTCCACGGTATAGCAGATAGTTTCTACCAAAATGATAAACTCTTTATTTTTCACTGCTGTGTTATAGACTAATAGCTCCCTTCTCCGCATGCTGCTTTTTATGTTAGTGTGCACAGGACTGGGGCTAACGGAAATGTGATTCCCTGAGTTAGACCTAAATACCCTCTGGCTGTCAGTGACTTAGAAACCTATGAATTTAGGTGTGGTGAGGAATTAATATCCAATGATAAAAAGGTAGAAACATAAAATGAGGCAAAAGATACATGAGAACACTTTCATAACAGTCTGATATTCTTTTTGATCAGTTGCTTGTTATGAGCTGTAGGATAAACTTTCTTTCTAATTCTGTATTGAATTTATCTTGACATCTGCCTAGTTACCAATTTTGGCAGTAGTACTCAGGGAAAAACTGCCTGAGTATGTAGGTATGTATGTATTTATTTTCTCCCTTCCTTTGGCAGAGAGAACTGGAAAGGCAGCGCTTCTGGTGTTGTCCCAGTGCAACAGAAATGATTCATGTTTCTCCAACAGCTGACTTGTGAAATGATGTGACGGAAAGGATGCAGCTTGTCATTTAACAATATTTTAGACTGCAGATACTACAACGCACTGCTTTTCAAATGTGGCTTAACCTTGAGAAGTGACTTCTAAAAGAAGGTCACCTAGTGCTCCGTACGCACTGCTCCAGCAACTCCTTAACTAAACCAGCTGGAGTGCTCCATCCTTTAGGGGCAAACTGCACCAAAACAACAGCAAAGACCCTTCAGTCTTCCTACTGCGTGCAGGCTTTGCTTTCTTCTGTTAAAAAGTAGCTTGACTGCTATGGCTGAAGATATTGTCAGAGTGCCTAAGTGATATAACCTTCTGGGTCATAAAATTTACATCAAACTTGGAGTAATGCTGCTATAAACGTAAAGTGACAAACCACATAGCTGACATGTTCATGCAGAAGGATTCTCCAATATAATGACCTTGCTTTAGGCAAGCTGCTTCATGAGTGAGTGCTGAAAAGCACCATGTGGTTCGCATTACAGGAGCATGACATTAGCTTGTCAGCAGCTTAACTTGCAAAAATCCAGAAGTTCAGGTTTTGCTTTGTAAGATAACAACAATTAAAAATGGAGAAAGGAATTTTAGATGCTTCCAAAAAGAAAATAGCAAGAGTAATATAATATGTTATAATATAAAAATATATAATGCATAACATATCAACATACACATGTTGCTTATATAATATTTTGTAATACAGATATATAATAATAATAACGCTAACTCAATAGGATAATATGAACTCAGTGGTGCATGTGTGTGTGTGGTGTGTTACGCTTATTTTGTCTGGCGTACACTTGCTTTTCTAAATTTGTGTGAAACTTTAAAGTGTGACTAGACCCCTAAAGATCATTTGGATATCTGCTGTATGGCCATATGTGCGTGTTGCTATGCACACACGATGTTTATATGCAGAAGGATATCAGTTCTGCTTATCTTCTCATCCACTCACAAAGGGGCGGTTTGAAGAGGGCAAAGTGTTAGATGTCTGAGTCAGAAGATGCTGCTGTACTCAAGATAATGTTAATTACTTTTTACATAAAATAGGTGGTGATATGCTTGTCTGTGTTTTGGTTAGCTTAAAGATTGTCTGCTAATCTATCTATATAAATAACTCATCTATTTAAAAGGATTCGTTTGCCAGACAAAATAGAGCTGAAACTTTTCATCGTTTAGGTCACTTCCTACTTGTCTTACAGCAGGCGCTGTTTTGCAGTGAATGGAAATTTCACATGCCAAGAAGTTCCACAGTTTGTACTTCATAATACACAGTTAATTTTAGTGACTCGGGGAAGCGTTACCAAAACAACTTTAAGTTTTGAAATCACACTCATAGCCAAGTTAAAGAAAGAAAAATTATTTTCTTTTTTTTGTCAAATGAAGATTAACTGCTACCCCATTTATTTCTTGTCTAGCTCACTTAAGAGTTTTGTTTTAGATTTTGCTCCTTTGTAATGAGTAAGTTAATACCGTAATATAAATGTGGCATTGTGCCTAAGTTACAGATGTTAAGTTAATATATGACGGTTGTATATTACCCTAGAATCAATTAATGGTCACATATTTGCTCAAGTATAGTACATTCTTCAACTTTTAACTAGAAAAAGGTTAAGAAATGTTAGTCCCAAATACTTAATAACTTCCTTTTTCCCTTGTTACATTCAATTAGTTCCAAATTGTTTGGCTAGTACGTACAGATACCTGAATGATATGACATGAATCTTAATTTGCTGGCCTAAAATAGCTTTGACAATAAAGAACAAAAGCATGTGAAATGAACACAAAACATTTAAAAACATTTTTTTTCAATTCAGTTCAGTTCAATTACAGAATAATGAAACTTTACCATGAGAGAAAAGTGAAGGTTAGTTCCTATTTTATCAAATCTATTCATTCAAGTTTAATTGATTCAAGCTTTAAGGACAACTTAAAATCCTTCAGCGAACTTTAGTTTCCCTTAACAACTTTTCCCCATGCTTAATGTTTTTCTAGAATAATGCTTTCCCAATAACTGACCTACATTTCCAGTGATGCAGCTTCAGCCCACTTCTGCTTCTATCCTGAAAAACCTAGTGCGAATAAAACCTACTTCTCTCTACAGAATGCCTTATATATTTGTAGGTATTTAATTTGTCCTTCTTTCTTCTTTTTCTCAGCTGACCATATCTCATTCACTTAATTTTTCTTCACACCCAAAACCCACCCATGTAATAGATTCAAAAAATCTTTTTTGTGGTTATGTTTGGTTGGTTTGCTTTGGTTTACATTAATGAAGCATCTCATTTTCCTTATTTTTTAACCTTCATGACCGCTTTTTCTGTAGAGACTTCTCAAGCTGTATATTCTGAGCTAGGCAAAGCTGCTCTTTTTTTTGGTAATCCTGGGAAAGGATTTCAGGATTATAAAGTAACACTTCAAAGTCTTCGCTTACAGTTTTATCTTTTCTAAAAACTATGTGGGCAAAATAAAAACTTTGAACTTTTCCAAATTCACTCCTTTTTTTTAATCTACTGTATGGGGATTTTTTTTGTCTTCACACAGCTCTGTTAAGATGATTGCTTTGTCCAAGAGACACAAAGTGAAGTGTATTTAAAGAACAAAACTAGTTCTGTGTAGATACCTCTTTAAAGACACTGATGTTTGTGCTTGGTAGTATGTAGAAAACCACCATAGATTTATAGGACTGCAGATGAACTCTGAAAGTCATTCAGACCATGTCCCTGACACAACTAGATTAATACTATCTGTAGCATTCCTAATAGCTATTTATATAGATGTTTCAGGGATGGACACAGAAAATAAGTCCTCATGCTTCGCTCTCCTTACTATTAAATGTCCTTCCAACCTAAATGTCTTCCTTGCTCTACTCGCTACAGATACGAAGTACAGGTCATCCCATAGTCCTTAAAGTGGCCTTCTGACACAGCTCAAAACTGCTGTCATGACCTCAGTCCTCATTTCATGCAGTTAAATAAGTCCAGGATATTTAAGCTTTCTTTAAAACTGTGTTTTCTAGAAGCTGAAAGCTCATTGCTTGCTGCTTGATTTTCATGAGCTGGTTCGTATATCTTTCCTGAAATGTGGCCACTTAGAGTGGCCAAAATAAAGTTGACAAAATCTGATGCCTTTCCAAACCTGAATGGAAGGACAGCTTTTTCCGCCCCCCCCCCCCCCCCCTTTTGCATCAGCATGATGTTTTTGTGGTGGCCCACTATCAATCCCAGATCACCCAATTGTTTTCTGCAGACTGCCTGCCTGCAGTTTACCAATTCTGTATTTAGGCAATTATTGTTTCTGCATGAATCATAGAATACCTTGAGTTGGAAGGGACCCATAAGGATCATCGAGTCCAACTCCCTGCTCCTCACAGGACTACTTAAAACTAAACCATATGACTAAGAGCTTTGTCCAGAATGTTGGACCTTGCTCTTTCTCATACTGAAAGACTTTGGTTTTACTTGCATTTTTTAATTTTTAAAAAATTCTTTTTGAAATTTAATCTTTTCCTCGTGTATTCATGAAGTTTTTCCCCTTTTGCTGTCGTTTGGAAATTTAATAAGCACAGTTTATCCTCATCACAGATTTTTTTGCTTGCAAAGGATTCTTAAAGTGGTGTTAGCACTGACCTACCTGCTGGTAGGTACTGCTAGTAGGTATCAGTATCAGAAAACCTTATGGGATTTTCTCACAGATAGATAGTTACTTTAATTCAAATGTCATATCTAAGTATGCTCATTTGCACTTTCAGGTTGCAAGAGTGGCAATAATATGCAGTTCTTTAGCATGAAATAGCTATCTGAATAGCATCTTCTATTAACAAGAAAATATTTGGAACGCACACCTTGATTAAAATTCTTTCTAGTTTATTTCTTAGATTATTAATAAATACAGTGCTAGAGAGGCTTACTACTATATAGGTTTTAATAAAAAGAGAAACGCAGAGTCCTAGGCTATGAAATTTGTGGTTTTCTTTCATTTCAATGTAAGTGGTATGATTTCATTTTTATTTTAGTGAGCACATATTAAACTGAGTAATGTCATGGGCTGCTGTGCTTTTTTGGCTGGAGTAGAGTTACTTTTCTTCACAGTAGCTAGTATGGGGCTGGGTTTTGGATTTGTGGTG
>NW_008794854.1:1137930-1158045 GCF_000699145.1 Aptenodytes forsteri | reverse complement strand
CTGGGGGTGCACAAGAAGTTGGGAGGGGACACAGCCGGGACAGCTGACCACAGGGATATTCCACGCCATATGACGTCATTCTCAGTATATAAAGCTGGGGGAAGAAGAAGAAAGGGGGGACTTTCAGAGTGATGACGTTTGTCTTCCCAAGTCACCGTTACGCGTGATGGAGCCCTGCTTTCCTGGAGATGGCTGAACACCTGCCTGCCCATGGGAAGCAGTGAGTGAATGCCTTGTTTTGCTTTGCTTGCATGAGTGGCTTTTGCTTTACCTATTAAGCTGTCTTTATCTCAACCCATGAGTTTTCTCACTTTTACTCTTCTGATTCTCTCCCCCATCCCACCGGGAGGGAGTGAGCGAGCAGCTGTGTGGTGCTTAGCTGCCGGCTGGGGTTAAACCATAACAACTGCCTACAGTAAGTTGAGAGTTTTGTCAATGCTCTTATTTATTCTGTACCTTTTAAAAAATATATTTTAGAGGCAAATAAGGTTCTGTTCAGTTATATTCACCTGCACACACACTCCAGCTATACACACACTCCAGCTATACATACACTCTAGCTATACAAAGTGAAACTTCACATGCCTTCCCTTCTCTTTGCCGAGCTGTTTCATAAAGGCTCTTTCTGGCCCCAGCTATTACCATAAACTTTTCAATCTCCTTTATCTGCAGTAAACAGGCCTTTTGCATCGATTATTTTTTCCTGATTGAAAAATGGGCATTATAATCACTCCTTGTAACAAATGTACTACAGAACTATCGATTTCTGAACCAGAAGCTATTACTGGTTGTACATAAAGAAGACTTGGTAAATATATGCAACTATGTGTGAAAACCCCATGCTGCCCACTCAGCAGCACAATCTGATAAATTCCTGATTGACTGTGTATGTCCTGTAGCCATCTCGGGCTGGAGGGCTCCAAGTGAAACTTATTTATATTTCTCCACATTTGAAGGACAGCCCCACAAAATACATATATACTGTTCCGCAAATACAGTGTCAGATTGTACCACTGATGATATCATACCAGCACTTAAGTTTGTGTTACTTTGATGCAAGTGTAGGTCACAGAGTTAACACTTCTGTGGCTATTTTTTCTCACCTTTCAACTCTCTACAAGAATATTACAGGTGTTGGCTGTGACTTAAATCCAGGATTTATCTTTTTCCTGCCCCGCAGGGAGTGTTGTAACTGGAACATGAAGTGGGATTAATAGCATATGCTAATGCGTTACCTGCAGAGATCATAGTGCTTATGGAAATGTGAGGTTAGTAGGGACCCCCAGAGGTTATTTAATTCAGCTGTTGGCACTGATGCAGGATGTACTGTATTTAAACCAAACCTGAAAGAAGTTTTGTCTAAGGTGTTTAAAACTTTCACTGAAGGAGACTACAAGCTTCCTATTGCTGCCTTTCATCATAGTAAGATTGGAAGAGCTTTCCCTGTTATTTACCTTGATTCTCTTTGTTGCAGCTTAAGCTGATTTTCTTTTTGTTACATCATGATCTATTGGATAGCATCCTCTTTAACACAACAGAGAAGGATGGGGTTTTTTATCCCTCTTCTGTTCCTCTTTTTTTGTATCAAACAAAACCCATTCCTTCAGTTGCACCTTATTTTTTTTTTAATCTCTTCTCATTCTTCTGACCTCCTTTCAGGTTTTTTTTGTATTTTTTTAGAAGTGTAGATTTATACATTCTGAATCCTTTGTAATTTAGTTCAATCACCTTATGTTTTATTCCAGTTATTGCACAGGCAAATGAAAAAGCTAAATTAAAAATGTGCAATGAACATTGTCAACAAAAAGCATTACCCAACAATAACATTCCCAACAACATGCCAGAGAGATGTTCCCTCTTTTTTTTTAATGAACTTGGATTTGAAAGATACCCATGTACACAAGATATTAAAGTTAGATTTATTAATGGTTTGATTAGATGTAAAGATGTAAAGGTTTTGTTTAACGGCACAGCCTAGAAGTATATGATTCATAAATAACTTCAGATGTGGACCATGTAAAAACATGTCTTGGCAAGCTAATGATACCTGATCAAATTTATTGGTTATTTTAAGCATTTCTGTGTTTAAATACCCTGTGTGTGTGTGTGTGTGCATGTCCGTATAAAATTATTTAAATTCCATCCACCTGTTGCAGTCTAAAATGAGTTGTGCATCCTCCTGAAGGAAGTTGTTATACAGATTGACTTAAGTTAGGGGACTAAACTTGGTAAAAAAAGGTTTTGGTCTAGATTTTTTTTTTTTTTCATTTTGTCTTTGAAAGTCTGGTCTAATGAAAAAGTTTTAAACAAAAAATTTCCAAAGTAATAGTAGTGGTTTGACCTGAATTAAGGTTTTTGTCATTATACTGAAAAATCAGGATCTATTGAAATTGGTTCAAAATCAAATAATTGTACTTGGCCAGTTAGCCAAAACAGTATTTTCCCAGCTCATTTCAGGTTACCAAGTGCAAGTTTACATTTTGCAAACCTGAGACTTTAACAAACTTCAGTGATATTCTCTCTCCCTTGCTTTTCTATCTCTTTTCCTACCCTGTTGTCCTCACAGGATCATAGTTCCTCACAAGATTTATTCTCTTGACCCATTACCTCTAGGATTTTTCTGAGAGGTAGGGTAGTGACATTATCCCATGTCTGTGCCCCAATTATGCCAATCAACCAGAATTCCCTTAGAGGCCTGTAAAGACTGTGGCTGTAGAGGGCAGAAGTTGAATGTGATACATAGAAGAAATGACAGATAAAAGTTTAATGTTCCTTTAAAATGCCTTTAAGTGCTGCAACCCCTAAAAGCACAGGTCTGCAAGCACTCCATTAGAAATGGAGTAGGGGCTGTAAATCAGCCTGAAACAGCCATGTGCTTAATGCTGCTGTAGTCTTTAAAGAAGATGCAGAGTGTGAGCAGCTAAGGATTTGGCCTCAGAAAGTCTTTCTGAAGCAGAGAGTAATGCAAGTGCCAAGTGTGGGAACAGTTATTTTTATGATACAAGCCTATGAATAAAGCAGGTGTTTAGACAGTATTTAAATAATGGATTTTCTTAACACAGATAAACACTGGATTCCTAGTTGTCTCACTAGACCAGAAAATATTTACTCTATTAATGTTTAATGAATACATTTCGAGTGATTTATAGAATTCACGATGCTGATAGTAAATATCTCATGAACTGGCCAGAAATGTCTTCCAGGGGTAGTTATTAGTCATGTTTATAATTGTGGCACCTATTGTCAAACCAAGACGGGAGCCATACTGTACTGGGTGCTGCACAAATGCGTACAAGTAAACACTTTGTACCTGCAGTACTTGTCATCTACATGCGACACAGGGTGGGAGAGGGGCTGTTTTGTAACTGGCTTAGAAGTGGTGTCCAGGCAATGGGCTATCTAAAAGTACCTTGGTAACAGCAAATACTGGTCAGCTCGGTTTGGAGCTGTTTATTCCTTGGTTCCTTTGGGTATAATTTTATTTAACTTTATGTGTTCATATAGGTTTACGTTGCTAGGCAAATTCTGCCATTTTATGCAATCTCTCCTGTGTCTGTTACCCGTTTATACAGATGATGTACACTGGGTGATAGCAGAATGACTTCCCTTCTTATTTCTGCATTTCTATTGATGTAGTCATTTTAAGAGTGACAGTTGAAACTTTTTTTCCCAGATTGTTTTTAATATATTCTTTTCAATCCAGTTGTGAGTATCTAAATCAGAAATGGTACATGAATATATTCTTTTTCTTGCGTTATTGTTCCTGTATTCACCAAATCAAATCAGTCCAATGTTACTGTGTAGATCTAGCAGGATTGCTGTCATTTCTTATGACATAATTTGAGAAAGGACTCAATTTGAATTTTGAGTATATTATTAGTTGAATTTGGAGAACTGGTAACTGGCAAGTAAATAATTTGTTTTGTCTGTTGTCCGCATCTTGGTCTGGTCAGTTGATAGGCGAAGAAAACCAAAGGTTAGTCTCTTTTCAGGGTGGAGTCACTTTCAATAGCCTAAGATTTTACATAAGAAAAGAGGAATCTGCTCAAAAAGTGGGAGAAGGAGAGGTGTCTTTCCATGAGCAAGTCTGGAGAAACCATCCGTCACTGAGGTGGCTTCGAAGTGCGCTTCTGGCCAGTGTCCAAGAGGTCTCTCATCAGTCCAAGCTCTGAGCACTTCAAGCCACACTCATTTGATCAGAAGATTATCTGTTATGAAGACCTTATGTTCTGTACCAGCTGACAGTACAATTTCACAGATCCAGAAGGATAATGTTGTTTTGGTTTGGGTTCATACCAAACAGCTAGATTCGATAAATGCTAAAGTGTGTTTTGCTATTATATATGTACAAACAGTCCAACTGAATTCTTACAAGATAGTGGGATGCTGAAGTATTTTTAATGCCGTAGTCAATCAGTAATAAAGTCTATTCAAAAGTTTGTTTACTCAATTTGATCCTATCATCCATTTTAATCGTGTTTAAATATCTTTAATGAGGAGAGATCTGTTAAACCATAAAGTTAGATGGCAAGCATCTTTTGTTCACAGTCTCATAAGTATACGTATTGAAACAAGTTACTTGAGTCTTTTGGGAAAAAGTCGAAATTGTAATGTTTTGACAATTATGTCACCTCTGGTGGTACTTATCCTACTCAGATAATGATAGTGCCCATTAAAATGAGAGCATAGCACACGTGAAAAGAAAATACTCTCTACCATTTTAGATGGCAAGCATCTTTTGTTCACAGTCTCATAAGTATACGTATTGAAACAAGTTACTTGAGTCTTTTGGGAAAAAGTCGAAATTGTAATGTTTTGACAATTATGTCACCTCTGGTGGTACTTATCCTACTCAGATAATGATAGTGCCCATTAAAATGAGAGCATAGCACACGTGAAAAGAAAATACTCTCTACCATTTACTGTTTTGAATGAAGAACAGAGTAATAAAAATTATACTGAAATTTGGTCTGTTTTTAATTGCTATGCAGTGCACAGCAATTGATAGCTGAAGTGCTAATTATTTTTAATGTAATTACATTTAATCATCATAATTGCTACTCATATCTCCTGTCCTAATAGAGAGATGTTATGGGCCTTATTCACAGAACTGTTATGTTCCCATCATGCAAGGAAAAAATGAATAGGGAACGTACCGCGGTTTTTGAGACAAACTGTTCTAGTGACTGCATCTTTTGGGGGCTACAATTTGCAATAGGTGTCCATCACAGTGTGAAACCGAGAGTCAGCTTTTCAGAATTCTGCCCACGCCTTTTCCTCTTGGCTTGTGTAAATGGAAATCCAGAAACTGGGAGCAGACACCAGATATTCCCATTTCTGGTCTTAAATTTTATCCAAAAGAGCATCCCCCCAGCACTTGAAAAAAGAATCAGCAATTGCACTTGTGATTGCAATTACAGCATTGATTAAATACGAACCATGCTGATTGATTTGTAACATTAACAAATATTTTTGTTAAATCAGTATCACACAGCATGCAGTTAAGATGTAGTATTCAGTTTCTGGCATTGGAGCAGATATTTCATGTTTTATCATAAACCCTATACGAGTGGGAGGTGTATCAATGATACTCATATTCCACATTGCAAATAATGTATAAGGAAATTCTATTTCTTTTTAAAAAGCACTAACAACTAAATATTCAGTAGTAGTCACTGGATTTTTTGCCTCACTTGAGACATACCTGAATCGTTTCCTCCCATACAGTTAAAACTACTAGAAGGTTCTTGATGTGCCTGAAATTTAGCTCTGGAACATCATTCACAGTCTTTAGGATGGAATTGTTTGATCTTCATAACAGTTGAATAATAGGTACAGTATTCTTTAGAGGGGATCAAGATCTATTATGGAAAGCCTGAAAACTAAAAAATCAAGTGGATATTGATTTGGATAGCCTTGTTTAAAAATATATCATTAAAACTTAAAAAAACTTTTAAATAAATCCAATGGGAAAAAAAGTGTGCATAGCTGAATGATAGAAGGAAATATGCTGTGCTAGAGCAAGACAGCACACACAGCTGCCTTTTTGGTCTGGACAGAAGTGGTGCTTGTGCTTCACCATGCTTCTGATATATCTGAAACGTAACAAAGTATCGCATGGCTAGTTGGTTTCTCTTCAGTCAAGAACGCCGTGACTGATAATGTCTACAAAATGTTTTCTATATATTTGATAATCTATTTTTGGTTTTTGTAGGTTGTAGTAAATACCATAACTTCTTGCTTGCAGAAATGTATCTGTTAGCCTGTTCCCGACATCTTTTAGATCTCCCTCCTGGCCTACTTTTCACCAATAATACCAGGAATATCCGATTGGTGGGATTTGGATACTACATTCAGAATAACTGAATTACGGTTGGGAATCTAAAGCTTTTCTTTTTTTTTTTCTCTTCGACAGCTAGTTCTGAAGTAGGAGAGATGGGTTCATACGTTTCTTTTTTCCAGCACTGTAAGGTACATTGACCATCAGGAGAGAGCACAAGACGGAAAGGGGTGGCAACCCACTGAATTCCACCTGCCTGTTCAGTGCATGCATTAGTCTACATTTGTGTCGTGGTTTAACCCCAGTCGGCTCAGTTTATATACTGAGCATGACGTCACATGGTATGGAATGTCCCTGTGGCCAGTTTGGGTCAGCTGTCCTGGCTGTGCCCCCTCCCAGCTTCTTGTGCACCTCCAGCCTTCTCAGTCGGTAGAGCATGGGAAGCTGAAAAGTCCTTGACTAGCGTAAGCACTGCTCAGCAACAACTAAAACATGGGTGTGTTATCAACATTATTTTCATCCTAAATCCAACACACAGCACTGTACCAGCTGCTAGGAAGGAAATTAACTCTATCCCAGCTGAAACCAGGACAATTTGTCAGGATGTTTTCCAAAGTTACTTGATGTTATGACACAATGTTTAAAAAATGCTACATAGACACAACTGGCAAAAAATTGCTCATATTTGCATTTCTGTTCATCTGTACTTATTGATTTTTCAGATATACAATACAGATGTCCATTATATTAAAAGCTAAAAGCAAAACATTTATTAAGCGTAGCCATTCTAATTTGTTTTGAATCAGGGGAGAACATGCCAGTTCTCCACATAGTCACAGGCCAAGCTCTGTTTGAAGAAGTATGACTGGGTGATGTTTTCATACAGATCTTTTGTTCATCCCACTTCCCTGAGTCAACTTTTCTCTTTCACCCCTTAGTCATTCTTGGGAAAACACTGACAATTATACTGAATTCTGATGTGAAGAGCTGTTCTGTAGTGAACTCACTTGCTTGTTGGTTAAAAATCTTTTTTTTTTCCTCTTATACTTCTTTTTTGGTAATTCACTCGCAAGCGCTTTTGCTCCCTTAAAAAGGGATGAAGATGTTTATGTGATGCTTGCAAGTTCGTCTTCAGTTCTGAACTTCCATTTAGTGGGAGAAATGACTGAAACAAAACAGTGGAGTCTAGAAACCGTCTTGTTTTAGTTCAAAGTCAGTATGTGTGTTTCAAATAAACGCTTGAAATTAAGCGTTTATATAAGAAACAAAACTTTCCACTGAGTGTCATAAAGCAAAAACCAAGAACTTTTATCCTGAAACTCCTGGTTTTGTGGGGCGTTCCTCAAAACCATTTCCAGAATCCCAGCACTTCCAGGTTGCTATTCCTAGAAACAGTGCTGTTGCAAAGTAAAGATGAATAACGGCCAATTCAGCCTGGCTGCAAGTGACATAGTTTTTACCCCATCAGCATTTGATTATTCACATTTACAATTCAACTGAAATATTTATAGGTATTTCTGAGAAGGTTTATATTATACTTGGTCAACTTATATTTAAATTTTTTTGTAATTAAATTTTTGATGCGTTTTTCGTGATGAAATGCTTATAGGCTGACAATATATTTCTTGTATAGTCTTGAATCATTAAAAGGGAAAGAACTGAGGAAAAGAAAAAAAACATGATGAGTGAGAATGGCAGCAGGATATAATGGAAAAATGGGTGTGAATAAAAGAAAAAGGATCATAGGAAATACTGTCTTTTCAAGGAAAGGAATTTGGAGATGCAAAACACCCAAAAAGTAGTACACTAGGTGTAGATATGCTGAGGAGGGTTTTAATGTCTATTTCTTTAGGTGTTATACCAATATTATAAAAGTTGAGACTTAATTCCTTCTCAGTGTCCTCATAATTAAAAAATGGAAGATACGCAAGCTATCGGTTTCTGATTATAGCATTACAGTGAATTCTCTCCTCTGTAAGTTGTATAAACACAGATATCAAATTATATTTTGCCAAATGTTTTCGTTGGCAACATATAAAACTGTTTTCACCAGTCTTGTGTTATTTTGCCTTTGTTTTCCAGTATGCAGCCTTTGGCTAGGCAAAGAAACAATTCAGTCTTGGATTGTGTTTGAGTTTTCTGTCACCAGAAGAGAATCTTGAGAGTCACACTCCTGCTAACTTCCAACTGACTGCAAGTACATCTTCTGTAGTTCTTGTAAGATTTTTGAGAACCTTTCCTGTTCAGCAGCGTCTCTTCCAGCTCAAATTACTTGCAACTCAGTTAACAATTTTTTTTTTTTTGCCTGATTCTACAAGAAACATGAGAGTTGTTTTTTTCCCTTTTGAAACAGCTATGGATTTTTGCCATTCTTCTACCTATTTCTTGCCTATTTCTAACCTTTGAGCAAAAGTGTCTGTACATTCACATCCAAGAATCGCCTACGCTAGTCTATAGTTGTCCTCTGCACAGTGTATTCTCTTGTCTGGCTGATCTTCCAACATGCATCCAGTGCGTCTTCCAATCCTTCCGACCTCCATCATTGGGCTCTTAGGTAGGGCAAAATTTGCACTGATATCTAGGAGTTGCAGTCCTCACAAGAAGTGAAGTTGCTGGGACTTGTATTTCAGCAGTTACGGATGTTTCATGTCACGAAACTGGAGTATAGGGTTCTTTGGAGGTGATATTTCAGCTGTGATACCGCAAAGCTGTTTCTGCCAAAGGAAAATCTGCAACAGGAAAGAGAATAAAAACTGGGAACCTGAGGAGATTGGTAACAGGTTTCTAGGTGCTACAGGTTTTATTTTCCGGGCATTCGGTAGTTATTAGAGATGAATATGAGTCTATTTGAGAAATCTTAGCTGTTCTGAAGAGGTGATTCTGAGTAGTTCTTGGGCTGAAATTGGAAAGATTTTTCCTTTTTTTTAATCAGAGTTAATCTCCATGCATGTTTTCCTGCAAAAGTATGGATCAAGAGTGAGAGAGCAGCAGACTAGTTGGGAGAGGGAAGTATTTAGTAGGCAAGGTTGAAATACATGGAGCAGTGCGGATGTCTGGGCCAACTTGCCATAAATGCTGCAGCTGCATTAGTGCAAGACTCTGCTGGGCATCTGTATCCTCTCTGCCCGCAGGGTTGCATTGCAAAATATAGGTGTGGTAAAAATGTCTTGATACAGGACAGGATGCTGTACCAGCACCTCCAACAAAGCCTGGTCTGTGCTCTTCTGGCATACTGTAATGGGTCAGGGGGGTCCCATCGTGGCTTGGGATTGTTTGTGGAGTAGAGGAATGGCACGGTCAAACCACTGTGGAGGAGGAAAATGAGATGGCCGGTAACTTATTCATCTGTATGCAGTATAGGGACAGACTCATCGTGTACTGATATGTATGCAGACTCATGAGGCATATTCTTGTATCTGTACAATAAAATAGTAAGTCTTCTTTTAGTTTTTGCCTCAAGCTTTACTGTAGTGTGAAGAATACCAACACGAAATGGTATTACACCTGAAGTAAGACAATGTAGTGCATGTTTTTTAGTGTTCCTTGTTCAGCTTGTTGCACCATGCTGTCTATATTTAACTTTGTTTTAATTAAATTAATGTCTCACTGAAATGAGTTTTCCAAATTCTAACAAGCACTCCCTAATTCACAGGTTTTTTTCAAGTGACAGATTTAACATTTGGTCAAAAACCCCATAGTAGATAAAAATATAAAAGGCTAAGGTTTTAATAGAAGATTAGGCTTCTCTAAGTCTCTGGGAATAATTAGAGATCTAGTTGACCTATGAATATTTATAAAGGTGTTAATTAAGGGATGTGTGAGTGAATCCACCTTGCTGTGTCGTATACTCATTAACCCTAGCAACTCCCAGATGTTCATCATATCTGTGTTAAGGACAACCCACAATTCAGCTGTATTTTACCAGTTTGAGGAGGTCTTCCCAAGGTGGTGTTTAAATCTGTGTATTACCAACGTAAGTAGCGCAGGCTCAAGAAACGCTCCACGCCAAAGGGCCATGTCTGTGGCTTCAGTGTTTTCACCAATGTAGCTGTAGGGGTGATGCTATGATGCTGACCATTCTAGTTGAAGATGTCCCTGCCCACGGCAGGGGGGTTGGACTAGATGACCTTTAAAGGTCCCTTCCAACCCAAACTATTCTATGACTTTTCAAAATTGTATTTCTCAGTTATTTATTGGATTTGATTCAGTAACTTTGTATCTATTTTTAAAAAATGCCTAACTAGTGATAAATGAGTGTTAATCAGGGAGAGGCTTATTCTGTGTGCCTCTTAATATTAATTAAAAAAAAAAACTGAGATTTTGTGCAGTATTTTTCTGAACTTGTCCTATTAATAACGATGTAAGATCTTAGTGAATTAAGACACTTTTCAGCAATGTAGCCCTTAATTTGGGTAGGCTGAGGAATTGTCTTCAGACTTGCAAGAGCAGTGCCCGGCCAAAGATCCATGAGCAAGAACCATTTCTGACTGCATTGTCAGTGTTTGTAAGCCCACCTTCAGCTGGACTGGGGATGTCAAAGCCTTTTAGGCTGAACCACTCCTTCAAGGCCAGACTGGACTGTAGTATTGTTACCTGGTGGTATGTTTACAAAGGGTCACATTAGCCAAGAAAGGTAAAATCAGAAAATTTAAATACTGTTTCTTACTCTGAATCAATTTTTGAAAGAGTTTTCTCCTCTTTCTGGAAGATGATTATTAGCTGCTGTTTCTTCTCAAGAAAGCCAAAGCTAAAGGCACCCTTTGTGAACATTGACCAGTTGAACTCTGGTGCTTTCCAGAACGTTATGTGGCACATAGTTAGCGCTATATAGAGCCAAGTCATGGATGTTTAATTAAAGTATACATTGTGTTTTGCTAACACAAGTCTCCTTGAATTGCATCCAGTCTATACTTGGAGATATTGGGGGATAAGAAACCTTCTCTGGTTTGTCGTAGTGGTTAATCCACTGTTAAAACGCACTGCCTTAATCTGGGCTGAATCTATCCAGCTTCTCTTTCTGGCCGATGGAAGTTTTTTCTGGGATTTTTTTTTTTTGTCCTGTCCTTACTTCCTCCCATACATGAAAAAGCTCTTTAATTATCTGTTGTTTCTTCCCTTTGAAAGTCCCATGTACTGTGATTAAGTCACCACTAAATCTTGTTTGTGGTAAATAAATAAATAGATTGAGCTCATTAAGGCTCTGACCATAGGACATTTTCTCCAGACTTCACATAAGTTTTCTGGCTTTTTCTCTGCACTCTTCCTAGCTTTTCAGTCACCTTTCAAAATGTGGTCCTCAGATCAGGATAGGGAGTAGTAAGCTTTTCAGTCACCTTTCAAAATGTGGTCAAAATGTGGGTAAGACCCACTCACCAAGATCTGCAAGGGCTGCATTAGACTTTTCTTATGCCAGCTTCTCAATAGGAGCGCCTATTAACTGTGACCCTTATACCTATTTTAGGGTCAGTGTTTTCCATGATGCAGTCTGCTCCTCTAGACACGTGTCCCACTCTTCTGCCAAAGGACACGTTGTGGAACAGTTGCAGAGGAGGAGGGAGCAGAAGAGGAGGAGAATGGGAGAAGGAAGAGTTTTAAAAAATTGGCACTGAAATTACTTTTCTATACCAAGGCATAACATTGATTGTGTTATTTTTTGGCATTAATGGTAGTTTTAGTCTGATCTGGGAAGAGGCCAGTGACATTATCTGAATGGTGACAACTGTTCTGTATTATTGAATAAAAGTTAAAGTTTGTGTGCGTCCTCCCTATTGCACAACTGATTCTGAATGAAAAGAAAATAATATTAGGAGACAGCATTTTTTTTCTGTTTTTGAATTCCCATTACATTCATTTTAAGAAAAGTTTTTAACTGTAACAGTATGCAGGACCTCTTAGGACAGCAGTAATCTAGCCTCAGGCTATATGGAAATAATGGTAGTCAGAGGTGAAAAAGCCCTATTAATCACATCAACTCGCATATCACCACTGGAAATCCTTATTGCTTTCTGTGTATGCAAAATCTGGATTTAGAATAGTTTAAACAGCACATGGCTGACTTCTGATTTGCCAGCATAAAAAAATAGCATCGAACGTCACCTCTCAAGACCTGGGAATTTGGCACCAATGTCATGACAGCTGTGCTGACTCCAAATGATTCGGCTGCCCACCTGCTGCAGGTCAGGTCAAAGCACCTGCCTCCCTGCCAGATGCTCGACAGGTCCTAGCGGGTTGTCGCGGGCTGCTTTCAGAAATACCTGCAAGTACCTGTGGCCTTCATAGACCAGCTGGACAGGGCTGGAGAAGAAACTGCATTTATTAAGCAACCTTCTTTCTGTTTTGCCAGGTTTATGGGGTGCCCGTGTGGCTAACAAGTGACGGAGAGCGGTGGGAATGCAAAAGGGACGAGGCACGTGGAGGGTCTTTGCTTTTAGTTGTTAGTCCTCACAAGTAAATTCTGTTTTCTTCCTGGGCTGCAGCGTTTCCCCTCTCTTCCTTTTCCCAGCCTCTCCGAGGAGAAGGGCCATGGCCTGTTGTCCACAGTCTTCCCACAGGAGGAGGAGGTGGAGCAGGAAAGCTGGGTGGTGGTGTGGTTCCTCCCGCCGCTCTGCCCTTGGTGGAGCGGAGCGTGGGAGGAATGCTGCTTTGCTGCAGTAAGGACAAGACAGGAGCCCTCTGAATGAGGACAGGCGGCTGTTTGTCTAGAAGGGAGCTTAAACAAGCGGACAGTGTTTTGTGTGTCTTTATGTGAAAGAACAGACAACACAACCCTTCCAGTAAAGTATTTTCCTTAAACAACATATTTCTCAATTTTTGACATTTTTTACTTTACACCTGACATTCTACAACTTGTGCCAAAAAACTGCACATCACACAACTTAAATTGAGGACACTTATTTAAATTAAAGGTGCTTTAATAAACAACCCTTCATTCAGTGTTCACTGACATTGTGTTCCCTACCAGCTGTTACAAGAAGATTTAGTTGAAGATAGACTTGAAGCAATGAAGACTTGCTTTGTCAAAGGAAAAAGATCTGCTAGTACTTAAATTTTATTAAGTTTTATTGAAATTAAGCATAGTTGGATTTGATTTGGTGAATTATCTACATATTGGCAACCTAGGACTCTCCCTAGACTGATGAAAAATACTCAAGTTCATAATCAGCTGTCTTGCTTAAAGGGCATAAACAATTTAAAAGGATAGAGACGTTTAAATGTCAGACTAATTATCCCACTGTGGTAATGCTCTCAAAGGAGAATGATTCTCTGCAACGCAAAAGACCAAGCTTTTATTTCCACACTAACATTTCTTTCCATAAAACTTATCTTGCAATGAGCATTATTATTAGAATTAACAGAAATTCTAATATCGGTATTCCAAAAATAGAAGTTTCAAGCACATCTTTCGTTGTATCCACCTGGATATTTCCTTCTCTCACTTAAATTTTAAGCTTTTAAGTGTATTAGGGTTTGATTTTTAAGCTTTTAAGTGTATTAGGGTTTGGTCTTTTTTAAGTTATACTTTTGTAACCGGGTGAGTATGGTGTGAAAATGCATTTCAAAATAGGTTTGGGTTTTTTTAGATAAAAACCCCTTTGTTTAAAAAAAGGTAATTAATGGAAACATTCTTAACTGGGGTAAATGGCATACATAATAATGGTAGAGCTCTGAGAATTGCTACTTTTATTTTATTTGCATATATATTTATTTTCTAGATCATAGTGTACACTGTGCTTTTTACACTTCAGAAAACACTCCCGAGCATAAATACCGTGATGCTAAGCTTACTTCCAATGGGAGCAATTGAAACTGGTTTCAGGAAAAGCACGTAACACACCCTTTATCTTTTCCCTGATGATCTGGTAGAGAATAAACATCTCAAACCGAAAGAAAGAGGTTACAAGAGGCAAATTAGCACCTAATAACACTTAGTGCTGGCCATGTACCTTCCTTGTTTTTTAAAGGCGGGGTTTTTTGTTCTGTCGTTATCATCAGCACTAAACACATTTTAACAAAATAGCCTCCTTGGGGAAAAAGAAGTATTTATGTTTGTTTATTTGAAAGGTATTGTTGGAAGAACAGGTGACTGCATGGCAAAATAGACCAGGATTTTTATATAGTAATAACATGAGAAAACTGTATAATAAGGTAAAAATATAATGGGCGGTGCTACTTGTTAAGATGTAACTCATTTTTTAGTTGCTTCGGTAGGTGGGTTTTCAGAGGGATTCGGCAGCACATCCGAGTCGGAGACGCCAGGCTGTTTTCTTGGTCCCAGTCCCGCAGGAGCGTTGTATCATCAGTCCGTAAATTAAGATAACGAAAGCTCTGCTCTGCCCGCTCCTGAAGCCCACTCAAGTAAAAGCGAGAGATTTTCTGGCAGTTAGTAAAGAAAATAATCTGGAGGGAAATCTTAAGAGTAAAATTTTATTTCAGTGTCTGTATATCAGCACTTCTAGGTGTGTGGAGGTGCTTCATTGTCTGTACCCATTTTGAGATAGACGAGCTCCCACAATTGTCCGGGGGGGTTTACAGGAAGTAGAAATCTACATATTGAAAAATGGTCT
Source organism: Aptenodytes forsteri (assembly GCF_000699145.1). Lineage (NCBI taxonomy): Eukaryota > Metazoa > Chordata > Aves > Sphenisciformes > Spheniscidae > Aptenodytes > Aptenodytes forsteri. The sequence continues at coordinate 1,143,201 of NW_008794854.1, read as the reverse complement.
TAGGTTCAGCGACCTATTTTACATGGGAAATTTAAATTGAGCAAACTCCTGCTTCTAGTAGCCTGGCATAGATGAGACCTGGCCGTCTGTCATTGAATGGCTCCTTGGTGCTGTTTCCTGAACCACCATCCTGTCTTCACCCTTCCCCGATCTTTACCAAAAAGTTAATTCAAAGCAGAAGAATGCAACAAAATTTAAACAATAATAAAAATCAGCAGACGTAAAATAGCGGGGCTGTGCAAAGCAAAATCATTTTCAAAACTGTGCAGCACCGTGCCTCGTCACCTGCTCGCTCTGGTTATGCTGATTAAGGACTGCCATTGCTCACCAAGTTCATGGTGATGCTGTTTTAAACTTTGTTCTTCGCATGTCTTTTTACTTGTGCCATCCATACACTTAGAACTTGATATATGAAAAGTTTTGTTTCTTGGTTACTGGAATATCTTATAGTTAACAACGTAATAAGACGATCAAGAGTTCTGCCTGAAGATCATGTATGGTAGGAAGGGTGGAGGGAGCAAGGCTTTTCAGGAGGTAGTCAGTGACCTGCGATTCAGATTGCTGATTGCTGACTTGTTGATACGTTAATGTGGAGTCATTATTCCAGTGAACTGAAGCTGAAAGTCAACATGTATATTCATTAATTCGGGATAAGCTTCCTCATTGTTAATCTTGGTTGGGGTATCTATTTCCAGAACACCACCCTACAGCCTTCCCGTAGCCCTTTGCAGGAGGTAGTCAGTGACCTGCGATTCAGATTGCTGATTGCTGACTTGTTGATACGTTAATGTGGAGTCATTATTCCAGTGAACTGAAGCTGAAAGTCAACATGTATATTCATTAATTCGGGATAAGCTTCCTCATTGTTAATCTTGGTTGGGGTATCTATTTCCAGAACACCACCCTACAGCCTTCCCGTAGCCCTTTTCCAAAATAACAGATACATTTTTTGAGAATGTTTTTTAGAATAAACTTTATTCTACTAACACTAACTTTAGGACTCCCAGCTGAAGGCACTTTTTTAAAGTAATTTTTTTTTTTTAAGCATTTTGCACTGGCAGTAAAGATAGTTGCATTAAATTTGTTTCTGTAAAAAATTACGCTTATATTGCAGTCAATGCAATGGACAACCAGAATAGGTTACAATATTTTAAAATTACTGTAAACATACAATATGTTTATTCTTTTATAAACTACTTTGTAGTTTATAATGTAATTCTGTGCATAGCAAGAGTTGCGCAACTAAGGAAATAACATCTTTTTCCCACATCAATGTCCTTTACATTTATTTATGACAAGTTTTCGTTCAGCTTCATTGTTAATGAGACATCATTAAGGAATCCAAAATCAAGGCTGTGCCTTTAGCTCAGATGTAATTCAAACGTGCCTGTGAGAAACTGGAACAAATGTGTTTTCTCATTAGAATTAAGCTATTTATGTTAAAGGTGTACAGACTGAATTGTTGTTTATGCTTGCTAATAAAATTGCGTATTACCAAATACATTTAATGATCCTGGGCAGTTTAGAAGCTGAAATATTAAAATGATCTATGAAATTCAGTGTCTATCTAAAAGGTTGTTCCGATTCTCTTAAAAAGGTTGTTCTGATTCTCTTAAATTTAGCAAGAGAACTGGATGTTATTTCTCTAGATTAAACTAAGTCCGCTGGCCAGGGTTGTTCTATAATTTTTTTAAAATGTACAATATTTTTATGCACAGGATGGTGAATTTCCTCCAAACTCTAAATGTACTCTTCCTCAGTCTATCATAGCTATTAGATTTTTTTTTTTTTTTTTTTTAATCTGCTGTTAGGATAAGCAATGTTAGGTGGGTAGAATGAGGAAGAGCACCTGCTTTCAGCACTTCCCATCACCTTGGTAATAGCAGGGATTTCTCCTCTGGCTGCAAGCTGAGCTGCACCTTGATTTAATAAATAGAGAAATGAAACCACTGCAATTACTAACATGAACAAAGTAACTTTGGTGACTCATAGCTAGTGCGTTGCCAGCCTAATGAATCCAGCTGTTCATTTCCAGCCTGATTTTGTACCACCTGCTCCCAGCACTGCCCTCCGATTGCCCTGCATGGGGCGGGCATGCTGATGGGAGCAGAGGCCGAAAGAGTTGCAGGTCCCTCAGCCTCCTGCTGAACAGTGTGTGGGACATTGGAGGTAACAGCTTTGCGTGTATTTGCACTATTTTTCCTGTTTAAATAAATAAATAAATAAATTCTTTCCCAGTGAAAACATTTGCAATGTAGAGCTCAAGGTTGTATTGGACTGCACCAGCTGCTCATTTTGTGTCACTTAGCAGCTTCCAAGCAGGCACAGTTGCAGCAGCTGTAATTCGTGACCTTTAAGCTCCTGCAGCCTTAAATCAAGCACCTGAACTATTTCTTATCTTCTGTCAAAAGTACCAAAGTGGCTTTAAAGTTCTGTGTTGTTTTTTTTTTTCTTTCCTGAAGATTGCATCTTCTTTAATGAAAAAGTAAAGTTATATTCCATCTGGGTAACTAATATTATCTTAACTATAAATAGAAAAAACAGATGGAACTCGTATAAGTTGTATAAAACTTGTTTTTTGTAGGTCAGCATTTTCTTTTAAAGGGTAGGATTTTGTTTTCATTTAACAAAAAAGGCATTTTCAGGAAATATGCCCTTTTTTGGTAGTGAGATTTGCAAAAGATTCATCTCTCAGTGGCAACTATATTAGACAAACATTTTATCAGTTATTTATTAGATGAAACTCTTAGACTATTAAAATTTCCCCCCTGAGTATACCTGCTTCCTGTTCTAGCTATGTGGGTGAGAAAGTTAGTAGTTTAGGAGTCATTAAAAGTTCCAAACGACTTTGTTTTATTCACATAAGTAACCATTTTTAACTTAAAGTGAGAAGTAAGACCCTCAGGGGCAGAAATCAGCAGCCATCCCTTCACATGTAGATGCAAAATGGATCTTTCCTGCCTCTTTGCTGCTCTGAGGCAGACAAATCTTCCAACAATTTCTCAACCTATAGACCGTAAGACATTACTTGGTGGTCCACAAAACAATTGGAAAGAAAGAAAAAAATTAATAATGTGGCAATTAAATAAAAATTGAACTGTTGCTTCTTCTGCAAGTAAGGAAATGATAGCAGTGATAAACAGTCAAAGTTTAGCTCAATGTCTGCTTTAGGTTGTTTCTGAGGATGTTAATGGACTATGGTTTTTCTTAGCTATTATTTTTAACGTTTAGGTGATCTGCTTAGATACAAATGGGTTGCAAAATAATATTCTGCCTTACCAGTTGCATAAAGTTACTGACTTCTAGATCCTTACCATTCAGGTCCTATGTAGCTTGGAAGTATTTGGTGTAGGCTACGTCCATTTTGTTTAATGTGACCTGTTTTATTCCTGGGAACAAGAAGAGTACTGGGGAGCGGGGGGAAGATTTCTGCATCCTGGACTTCCGGGAGAAGAGGGTTTCATCCGTTTTGTGTATCTGACAGTCTGTTGGGCTAAAAAGACAGATGGAGAAGAGAGTATCCTGCACAGTATTTGTGCACGTAAATCAAAATGTTGTTGTACCTTCTTCCTGTTTCTGTTGCCTTTTAAATGGGAACTAAATGTCTCAGGAAAACACCTATTAGGAAAGCAGAGATTAGGAAATCTGAAGGTTTCTTTATTCAAGGAGTTGCAATTCTTGAGTCCCAGCTTCCTCTCTGTCCCCTGGTGACTGCCTTTGGGATGGCTACCACAGGGGATGAAGTCGCCTGTTGCATATTAATGCACACAGACCATTTCACAACTCTGCAAGCCTGTATGTTAACCTGTGCTTACTGCAACAGCTGTATCACTACCAGGTATTTTAAGATACTTAGTTTTTAAAAGAACTATCTAGAATAATATACTATATAATTAAATCCCTCTGCAGATTCTCTTAGGTAGAGTTTGTATGATGTTCAATAGGAATGCATATGTGTTGGGATGGCAGTAACTTTACAACTTTTCTCATGCTGCTTCTATTCTGTAAATGCTGAGGTGAGGGTTTTTTTCTTAAAAGAAAATAGCGAGCTGATTGCTGAGACGAGCTTAAATTTGAAATCTCAAAGGCAAGGAACAGATTGCATATCAAACAATATTTTCTCTGTCAGTGGAAAATAGTGACAGAAGGATTTCCAGCTGGAGAAAAACATATGAGTAATGTAAGTAGGATCTAAAATTGCCTGCTATTTAAAATGGAAAGAAAATTGCAAATGCGATTGGCAGAGCCCTCACTGGCAGCATTATTTCACTAAGAAGGCTCAAACAGGCAGATGAAAATGGTATATATCAGCTAACAAACAGACTGCTTTTTTTTTTTCCCTCTGCATCTCTAGTTGTAAATTTCAGAAAACCTTTATCTTTTAAAAACTAGTTCAATAATATTCAGCAAATGGGTCGGCATCCTGAATCTAAATAGTTTGTGCATTAACAAAAGGTTTAGCTTTGAAGTTCTTGAAATGGCAAATACTGACATAATATGATTAATAACTTGACTCATTCTAACTACTCCTTTTTGAAGGACAGCTTCCCTTTTTTTTTTTTTTTGAGTGACTGATTTAGGGACTATTTTGTGTCTACTTCTACTAAAAACAGTTGCAACTTTACTACATAAAATCTGTTTTACTAGGAAAATGTCTTGAGCTGCTCTATGATTCTGCTGTGCTCCAGAAACTTCTCAATATGCAACCGGTGATCTAAAAAGCCCATTTTCCATGGCTAACTTTCTGAATTACTGCTGAAAATTTGGCAACACTAACATTTAACACATACAGACTGATACAAACAAAACAAGAGGGGACTCATACTGGAATAAGGATGTTTCTGTGACTGTTTTCAGAAGTTTGATCTGTTTTTACAAACATCCGAAGTATCAGGTTCTTGCTGCAAATGCACGATCCAGGAGGACCTGTGGTTGCCATCAATGGCTGGCATAGTATCTCTAGCGTTAAATGACCTTTAGAGTAAGTAACCATACTGACAGCATATAATTTCTGTTCCTGAAGACTGTCGTTTGATCTGTTTTTACAAACATCCGAAGTATCAGGTTCTTGCTGCAAATGCACGATCCAGGAGGACCTGTGGTTGCCATCAATGGCTGGCATAGTATCTCTAGCGTTAAATGACCTTTAGAGTAAGTAACCATACTGACAGCATATAATTTCTGTTCCTGAAGACTGTCTCCCTCAAGAGAAGGCTGAACATGAGCCGTCAGTGTGCCCAGGTGGCCAAGAAGGCCAGTGGCATCCTGGCC
>NW_008794854.1:1133701-1135693 GCF_000699145.1 Aptenodytes forsteri | reverse complement strand
ATTTAAAAGATGTGTAGATGAGGCGCTTAGGGACATGGTTTAGTGGGCATGGTGGTGTTGGGTCAATGGTTGGACTCGATGATCTTAGAGGTCTTTTCCAACCTTAATGATTCTATGATTCCTGCTAGCCACCTCTGACGTCGGTGCTCCTGCTGTAATGGTTTGCAGGCTGCTTTACTCTTCAGTGCAGTATTTTACATGTGGAATAAACGTGGTGTCGGTTGTTGCGAATCTACCTTGCAGACATTAAAACAGCTCAAAGCTGGAAGAGATGCAGAGTCAACAACGATCCATATTAGCATGCCCAGCAAAGTGGAAACAGAAGAGCGCGATGTGCCAGCTCGAGTCGGTAATTAAAGCAAGGAGGAGGCTGTTGCTGACCAATTCCATCAGTTCAGGAATGGCCCAGGCAGTGACCCAGCCGGTGCTGACGCAGCTGTAGTCTGCCACTCAAGCTGCAACAGAAAAACTACCACTATCCCCGTCACTGTGGGTATCCACGTTGCACATCACTGTAGAGATGCCAGTTGTGACGTGGCTGTGCAACATTATTGTGTCTTTGGGTGATGCCATACCCCCGCATGAGGGAAGGATCTCATGTATGAACATACTGAGTGGGTGTGATGCCCATGCCCCCACGTAGCTGGACACAAGGGAGCAATGACTGTGCAGAAACAGGGGACAGGATGGAGCGAAGGCCCCATAGTCATATTACCCTCCCTGCATATGTAGTTGTGTCGCGTTATGTGTTACTATTTCGTGAACCTGTATGCTTGCTTAAGGATCTGGCTCTCATAATAAACTGTCACCATATAGTACCCGCCTGACTGTGGAGTCTGAGTAGTGGTCGTTTCCCCCCCCTTCTTTTGGCACTATACGGTGCATGACAGGGGGCATCAGGGGAATGTAATTGATTTAGACACTGTAAGGACCCTCGGTTTTTGGGATGCCCAGCTTGTGATTCACAGCAGCTTGGAAAATCAGTACTCAAATACTCCCAGGTCCCATTGATTTAATAGGACTGAAGTTCTGACTAAGAATGCCATCCCTCCAATTTCTGAAGCTAAAAAGATTTTCAGTCTCTGTGTGGTATGCCATATATGTGCAACTGAACCATAAATTACAAGGATAGCTACCAAAAATCAAGGGGATTTAATATGACTTCAGCTTTTAGCCTAATAAACAGTACATGCTATCAAAGTATTAATTTTTATGCCAAGTAGATGGTGACAGTAAGGAAGCAACACACCAGGCATGTTATCATCTACTGATAAATTGCAAGGTGGAAAGATGGGCAGGCAGCTTTTGGGCATCTGGGTCACTGTAATTTAAATTAGGCATTTAAAATATTTTCCCCAGGAAGAAAAATAAAATTGTTTTCCCTTATCTGACTTTAGATATAAAAGTTATTTCTGTATAATACTGTAACATTTGCATCATAGGGCTTTATTTAATAAATCAGTCATTTTGTCAAAATATGTAAGTGAAGCATCATTGGCAGAAAGTTGGTATGCATGTTAAAAGGATTAAAGTAAGAAAGAAAAATAAAATTGTTTTCCCTTATCTGACTTTAGATATAAAAGTTATTTCTGTATAATACTGTAACATTTGCATCATAGGGCTTTATTTAATAAATCAGTCATTTTGTCAAAATATGTAAGTGAAGCATCATTGGCAGAAAGTTGGTATGCATGTTAAAAGGATTAAAGTAAGAGTAACCTCTTAGAAATCTGCAGGGTCTTCTGTCCAAACCCCCTACACCTTAAAATATCTCCTACTCATTTTGGTTTATTAGCTTAGGAGATGTTAACAGAGGATGTTTTCATGTGTCGTCGTTTAACCTCAGTCGGCAACTGAGCACCACACAGCCGCTTACTCACTCCCCCCACCTCCAGTAGGGTGGGGGAGAGAATCGGAAGAGTGAAAGTAAGAAAACTCATGGGTTGAGATAAAAAACAGTTTAATAATTGAAATAAAATAAAATACTAATAA
>NW_008794854.1:1119429-1132675 GCF_000699145.1 Aptenodytes forsteri | reverse complement strand
GGCCAGTTTGGGTCAGCTGTCCTGGCTGTGCCCCCTCCCAGCTTCTTGTGCACCTCCAGCCTTCTCAGTCGGTAGAGCATGGGAAGCTGAAAAGTCCTTGATTTAGTGTAAGCACTGCTCAGCAACAGCTGAAACATGGGTGTGTTATCAACATTGTTCTCACCCTAAATCCAACACACAGCACTGTACCAGCTACTAGGAAGAACATTAACTCTATCCCAGCCAAAACCAGGACATCATGCAAGGACAGAAATTCAGCTAATGTTCCCTTCCTCTCACTATTTCCCTGTACATTTTATTTGTTTGTATTGCTAATGATAAGAGGTCTCTTACTATAGTAACCCTTCAGTGCATGAGCTTATGTAGAGGAAATAAAAGTAAATACAGCAAATTTAATTGGAATATATGTATATTCTGTGAAATGTGATAAAACACTCCTGAAATTCCATTCTCGTCTGGGAATGGATATCACTTTAAATTCTGTCCTATTTCTTAAATATTACAAAAAATGACTGATAGTGTTGCCAATAATATTTTGAAAAATTTACTAAAGAGCCCTGAGATGTGGAGATCTGTAAGCACGAGCGCCTCCCAGAGCCGCAGGCTGAGCTGACGTCTCTCATGCGTTCAGATCTTGTCATAGATACCCCTGGTGACAATTGCAACCAGCTTTCCAGCTCACCAAGAAAAGGTCTGTCATTTTACAACGTTGCCAGCTGAAAAGAATTCTTCAACTCTTTTTGTGACAGGTGCCTTGTCCTGCACTGCAGTTTCAGATCATTGAGATCCTCCTCCACTCACTTGGTTCAGCTGGGCTCTGGCGGCAGTTACACATTTACCCTTTGTTAAACACATGGGTCTAAGCAGCAGCCAAGTGACACTCATCAGGCCATTGGGAGCAGTCAGTGTAGCACGCCTTAGCTTGGGGCTGGAGTGATTTTTCACCCCTACTACAAAAATTCCACCCATTAGAAATCAAACTTTGATTTATGAGAAAGCAAGTATACAAAAATAAAACATACAATTAATTCAGTTTTATCTCTGTTTATAAAGCACTTTTCTTATGACTGGCTGAGATATTGATTTTTTTAGGCAATGCTCACATTTCCCATTGTCATTAAGGGCAGATTAAGACTGGCTGTCATCAACTAAACAAATTTTTTCATTGCATGTAAAAGGAAAATTGTTATTTAGACCTAGAAAACCTCAAGATACCTAGCAGGTAGAAATTTTTAAGTAAGCTTCAATCCCTGGTAAGTCACCCGGAATGTGGAGTGGTGGAGAGCTGCTTTTCCAGGGTTTTGTGAATCTCAAGTGGGGCATTTGGGAAGGGCATAGCCTAAAAGCTCGCTCTCAGCTGTGTCCTTTTGGTTGCTTTTCAGCATGATCATATGTACAAATATTTTCCTGGTCTTCCACTGTTTCTTCTCTTGGTTCAATGTAGTACACAGAGGTTCTCTCCCCCCTGAGGAAAGCCTGGATCTGCTGCTCCTTGACAACTCAAGGTAAAACAGAGCCCGCTCAAGATCAGGCAGATGTCTGTGAGGGCAGCCCGCAGGGAGCTGCAGGTCACTTGCTCTGCTTGTGGCTGAAGAGACGGGTCTTGGCTCTTCCCTACCCCGAAAAGGACTTCCCTACTTTCTGCAGAGAAAAGTCCAGGTTATAGAGGAGGCAACCCCTGGTCCAGATCACAGTATCTCCATGTATCGCTGTTCAAAGCAGAAAGCCCTGTTCTTAGATGTTTCTCCACCTTGTCCTCCTGTGATCCTCACCACCACCACCGGTCCCTCCCACTGGTGCAGAAGGTCCAGTCCCTCGCCCATCCCTCTTCATCTGTTGCTTCTCCAAAGCCCCCAAGATGCTCAAGCTGAGGAGTGGGAGAGGATGTGGGGGAGAGTCCTGGGAGGAGGACATTAGGGGACCCCTACCAGGTATGTGGGAGGAAAGAAAGGAGTTACCCCTCTCCCTGCCAACTCCTAGAGCACTTGCACCCCTGTGAAACCCCACCTCTCAGCTGAGAGGGCTGATTCATTGACAGCAGCCATATAGGTAAGACAACGTGGGAGACCAGTTGTTCCACAGTTGTGTGATTGGATGGAAAAGTGGAAAATGGGAGAAAGGAGCTGTAGAGAGGAATCGTAACTGAATGTTGAGGCGGAAATAAATAACACTATGAGCTAATTGTCTGTAAAATTTCATCTTTTAAATATTATGTCAGTGTTTTGTTTAAACATGTATATGAAATTTTAAATATGCACACATAGCCAAAAGCAATAACTTTCAAAACAATAAAGGAAAAAATAAATTATGTCTTTTTTCTCATATGCTGAATTTCAGCCCTGAGAGGATTTTACTATCGAAATTATAAATCATTGGTGCATTACTGTTATAAAATAAATGTGAGTCATAATTTGAAATGTAACTCCTGAAGGAATTGGATGATCTTGGATTATTAAAACATTTTTATGTTCACAAACAGAACAAGCAGAACAATCTGTCATGGTATTGGCCAACTAATTTTTCAGGACTTAACTTTTCCTGTTTGTTTTAGCAGTAGCTATGATGCACACAATTTGGCTTCCATCTCCTGAAGCAAATGTTGTTTGACGAGTAGGTGTTATTCTCAAATGGGTTTTGAATACCTCTGTTTTCAGGAATAGATGTTCAAAACAGTGGTTTTTTGCTGTCATATACCTTGAGCAGGTGAACTGTCTGTGTGTGAAGCTTTCATTTAGATTCAGGATCCTATGCTTTCTTCCAAGTACAAAAAAATAATTCTGCCCTTTACTCTCCGTGACCAAAATAGGATCAGCAAGTTGATGAATTAGCAAACTCGGTGATTAAAAACACCCTTAAGCGTATGTGGACAGGGTGGTCAAAGCCTGTCGCACTCAGTGCCCCAACAGCTTTCCAGAAATGAGTGTGTAAGGCTGTTAGCAGAGGTCTAAGCCTGTGGCCTAATTTTTTATTTTACCTAATGCCCAGCAGTTGCCTTTGAAAAACTGCTGGTTCTTATGCACCCTTGAAAGCCAGGCTCTGTTTTAACAATCCTAGAAACGAAATTGTGTTTGAAGGGGATATCCACAACGGCAAAACGTTTTATCAGTGTTGATAGGTGTAACTTCAAAAGAAGTGATCCTCAAGCACTAAAAATGGCTAGCAGCCTGTTTTTCTGAAGACAGAGATAAAGCAGCTTTGCAGCTGGGTAGGAAACCGAGAGGGACCAGCTGTGCCTCCTGTCACCAGCCAACGTCCCGCTCCCGGAGTCCAGCACAAGCCTCCATCAGGGAGGTTTGCATGCCTGCAGCAAACTGCTTTTCAAATGGAAGGAGGTGATCAGCAATGCATGCACCGCTTGACTGAATTCGACAATGCCTCACTCAGAGAAGGTACATTTTCTTCATCGTTCAAAAATGTAATAGTCTGACTGGCAGTACAGATTCTTAACGTAAGATATATTTGTTGTCACCATCACCCAGTGTCAAATCCTCCACTCCTCAGCAGGATCCTAATGAAACTGGCCAAAGGAGAACTACTATATCGTTGGATTGAAGTCAACTGAAGTTTTACGTGTTAGCTGATACAATGTGGATCCAGAACACTGCACCTCAATGACACTGGACAGATATTGCAAAATTTGTTACAAATGACCATTGAAGTCTGCTGTTCCCCCAAGGACAGAGAGAGAGATCCCTTCACTTCTCCCATGGAGGCAGTTTACAGAATCTTTTTTCCTTGAATGTTGAGGACCAGCTTCCTCTCATCGCTGTTACTGGGGACTGCTGGATGTTAAGCACTCTTGAAAATCAACCTAACAATGCAGAAGTCTGATTTCAAAGAGCTATTTTTTAAGGGGGTGCCAAATTTAATTTTAAAACTGAATTTCTCTATTTAACTTATGTAAACATAGATAAATAAAATACTTTATAAATATAAATTTATAAGTACATACATTTGTAGCAAATCTGAATTAATTTCTCTTTTCCTGCTGTGCACCAAGCACCCCCCTTAACTGAGTGCAGGTTGTTAACTTCTTTTTATGATAAATACATATACTTTCTTACAGTATATGCATACCACACCAAGCTGCTGTAACACATTTTAAATTTACAGATGGATTGCAACAAACAAATTCTTGCAGGGACCAAACATAAAGAGAATATATAATTATAAAAATATTTTTGGAGAGGATGAGAAAATCCATGTCATATTAAAAAGACCTGGTTTTTGCTACTGGAGGCAATTTCTATTTTCATTTAGGATATTATTTATGAAAGGAACAGGCTAGAATATTCAGGTTCTTATCTTGTGTAGTAAGATGACTTACTTTATGAAAAGATTTGTAATACATTGTGCCTAGATGTATGAATATATATTTAGTGTTATTTTAGAATACTCAATTATGGTTCAGGTGTCAGGACAAATTCCCCTTAGGTAGTTTTTGATCCTACAATATGATTGTGCGTGTATATACAGGTAATAGAGAACTGAAACAGGGATATTTGGAAAGCAGGGCACCTCCTGTCTTGCTGATTGTTCCGATTCAGTCAGGCCAGCGAGCGAGTGTGCCGCTATAGCAAAGTTAGTGGACTGTTCTGATATACAGGAATACTTCTCAAAAGTGTAAAACTCAACATAACACATTATCAATATGATCACAAAAATCTGCTCAGGGAGTGAGATAGGAGGCTGAATAAGTCTGCATGAAAAACCTGGCAACAAAAAACACCTTTAGTCAATAACTTCTGCACTGTAACTTTCTCTTTTTCCCACTCCCTCCGCCTTTGGACTGTTTTTCATTTTGGTTTTGTTTTTTTTTACAAAGTAGATGCAATTAACGGGCATTAGAATCACTCCTCGATAATGGATCATATGAAATTATCATATCAAATGCTGAAAATGCTTACAGAAAATTTCTTGTAATGCTAGCGATATATATCCTAACTGAACCGTGCAAGTGAGCATAGTGTCAGGTTGTTTTTCTTCTGTAGTTGCAAGAGGATGCTAGACAACAACATCAAATAAAAAAAAATGTAAATTTCTCTCTGCAGTAGCAGCCTATGGTATTTGCAGCTTGCCCTTTGCTGTCTGATGAAGACAAAAGTGTATCCTCTTTCCACGCTCAACATTTAAAAGGTGAACACTGAAGAGTAGTGAAATAATTACCAAGGAAAGAATACAAACCATTTCCAGATAACAAGCTTTTTTAGTTAATTAATTTCATTGCCACTTTTATATATTTATGGTTAGTGAACTGTCAAAAATACCTTTACGCTTCTAGTAAGCTCTATAGCAGGAGTTGTCAGTGGTGTTAGGAATTAGCCAAGGTATTTACCTCCACTATGCAGAAGACTTCCGGCATTCCTTCAGTTTTGGGCTAACTACAGCAGCAGATCAGCAGTTTGGAAAATCTGCTTAACCACTTTGTTTATATCTAGAAAAGACATAGTGTCTTTTTTTATTTAGAGAAAGAAAGAAAGAAGTGTATGAGCTCACATACGGGGGGAATTATGAATACACAATAGCAGTTTGTGTCTTATGCCAGTAGGGCTGCCATGGGGGTTTTCCAGATAGTCTTTTCCTGCTGCCTTCCCCTCCTGTGTCCTATCTAGGATGGTTATTTTAAAACCTTTTAAATCCATGTCAGAAACAAATACAGGGGTATTTCTTTGGTGGAGAGGACCAACCGCATTATAGGTTTGGCCAGACACAGCAGCCAAGGGGAGGGCAGCGATCAGTACTGATGGCCAGTAAGAGTGGGTTGGGCTGGGGTACAGCGGGATAAATTTAAAAAATGGACAGAAAGGGTATTAGAGCAGCTGCAGTTAATAGGAATTGATCTGAAGGAGGAAAATATGGGAGTCTTAAACAGAAGTTTTGATTTGGGAGCATGAAGCCTCTAAGCAGCCAGGTCTGCAAGGAGAGGGCAGTTCTAGCATAAGGGAGGATGAAGACCCTTGGGGTGGAAAACCTTTATGAAATGCAGACTTGGGGGTAGCAAAGAAATACCAGGGAACTCAATGGCAGTAACTGCTGTAGGATTTCGGCTGCGAGGTGAGGGGCTTGGGGACGGACTGGGGAGCTAGTGGGGACAGCCCAACCCTGGCATGTCTGACTTGGTTTTAAGGCAAGAACTCAGGCAAGAATACCATCAATACTCACCTTGGCACCCTTTAAAAAAAAGAAAAAAGAAGCCTTACCTAATGTTGTCCTTATTTTGACACAAGGTTACAGTGTTTTTTCTGCTTTATGTATCAGCCATGCTTTTGGGGTGTTTTCAGCTATATGGAGGTCAGAAGGGAAATCTCCCTGTCTCAGCAGCGGCATGTTCCAGTGTACAGACAGGAAGGGTCCGAGACCCAGATGTGACACAGAGAGGGGACTGCGGTAATGGAGATGTGGTGGGAACACTGTGCTGCCTTTCCCCGGCTTGCAATATGCTATTTTGCAATAGCACAGTGTGTAAGAACAGAAGGTGGTGCTACTGTGGGATTAATGTGAAGATAAAGTAAAACTTTCTGCTAAATGTTTTCTCATTTTGCAAAGTTGTCTTTGCAGCAGCATATGTGGAGGAGAGGAGGGCAGGTAATGTGGATTCCCTTGTTGATGCTTGTCAAGTTCTAACCACAAAATCAGTCCTTGTTTCAGTTCTGTTTCCTTTTTAGGTTCTTATTTAAATCTTTAGTTTGTTTAGTTCCTTTTATGCCGTGCAATTCCTCACAAAGATGAGGCTTCTCTTCCCTGCACGGTGCTCCCTTCCTCTCTTCCACAGTCTATTCCAGGCTTCACTAATTGAGAGTCTTCACCCACACAGTTGGCAAATTTGGCTTTATAGGTCTTGCCATTTAGCCTTCATTATCTTTATTTTTGGCATCTTTACTATACTTTCCTTCATAACAGGTTCATCTCTTCCTTTCTGTACATAGGCACCTTTTTTCTCTTCTTTTTAAGATGTACTTAGCTCTTTCCTGCTTCATACAACCACAGACTTCACGATGTCTTTCAACTTGATTTGTTGTCTTATTCAGTTACCAGTTTTTCTATCACCATAGAGCACTGAACAACCTGTTTTCCTATGCTTCTACCTCTCTCAAATTAAATTCCTTCTGTAGCTACTCATATTTTATTACATATTTTGCAGTAGCCATTATAAAACTAGTAAGCAGCTAAATTTCTGGCCACAAAAGGATAAAACTTAAACTTTCTCCATTTAAATAATAATGGAATTTGTTTTCCATTATGCTTTACAATTTGCGAGAATCTGAAGATATTTATTGGTTGTAACTGGGTAGCGTCTTTCTATTCCCTAGAACAGAAGTGTTGAGGTTGTTTAATATGCCCTGTATTGGTCAAAAAGCTCTGTAAGAATAGGGATTCTATATCTTTGTCATTACGAGCCACTACCCTGTGGCTTTTTAAAATAATAATGAATAATAACAAAATCCTACATTTTTATTTGAAATAAATATTCCAAGGATTCATTGGTGGTTTTCAGCCTTGCTTCATTAAATTGTCAAAATAGCAACATATTCTTTTTTATGGCCCACAAAGCAATACCTCAAAGCTTCAAGATGCTACTTTTCAAGATGCAGAAAATAAACCCCCCAAGTTGTCATTAACCAAATAACTTGAATCACAACAATAGTGACAGCCTGGTTTCCACATTGCTATGCAAGTGTAACTTTCCATTTGTTTTTATACATTTATAAACAGAAAGCAAAACTCCAATTAGATATTTAGTCAGAACTCTTAGTACTCTTGTTTAAAAAAAAAAAAACTTTTTGTTCCTTTTTTTAAAAAAAAAAAAACCCTCAGTATATACTTCAATAATAAAGTAAACAACATTTTCAGTGTTATCAACTGTAATAAGAATATAAAATATCTGAAGCCAACTGACTGAAGCATGTCAGTCACTTTAGGATGCTGAGCTGTGTAAACTGTATTGAGTAAAGTGGAAAACTAGAAGTGAAAATGAATTAATCTGAAATGTCCGTATTCGAATGGACATTTTGTATTACTCTTTTCATCAGGATACAGAAATAAAATTCATCTGACCTTAAGAATAAAATAAATAGCCTTCATGACATCTATTTATACTTCTTAGATTAGGACAGGATAGCTACATTGGATTATGAAGCTGGATCCACTGGGGTAGTACAACCTTAACCTACTTAGTATACTTTATTTCACTGCCTTTATTTTCTCAGTTTTGTTGCATTTTCTTCTATGTTAATACTTAGCTGAAAAATAATGTTCACAGCCCTCAGCACGCCTTTCATATAATGGTGTTGGCTAACAAGTGCCAATTCCAGATAATGATTTAGTCCTGATCCTGGACAGTGTCATTTACTGAATAATCATCACCTTCTGCAGTATCAGTTTATCCTTGAATTGCTCTTGCATTGGTTATTATTTATACGTAAAAGTAATAATAAAAAGGAATTAATCTGGGTTTGAGTTTATCTGTTAGAATACATTCTGAATTTCTCTGAAGTTTTGACTGAATAATCGATGAAGTGACCCTCTAGTTGTCCCTCTTATTTTTACTCACTTTGATATAAGCTTAATTCTGGTCTTTATGTGAAGCATAAAAACTAAATATGAATGTAAAGAGTCTTTTAAAGATATGCGGTACAACATTCAAGAGATTTCCCTTTAGGATGACAGATAGAGGTAAGGGCAGTGCACTTGCAACTAGATAATGAAGTTGATTCTGATAATCATTTAGATCCAGGTCTTCACTTAGCGTAAATCAGCCTCCCTCCTAAGTATATGAGACTGTTCCAATTCTTTATTTCTGCCTATTTGCCCCTGATAATTTAACTTTGTTATGTACACATTCACTCCTTCCAGTAAGAAATTCATAATATATTGCTATGTTACAACTGACAGTTTAGTAGAATAAAGTTTCAACATTTCTTCCCAATAATTATACTGGTTTTTGAATCCAAAATTGAATTCATGAATAAAAATGTGTGAATAGGAAACCATCTGTGTCTGTTAACCGCTGAATGCTTTGATTCACTTGGAGATTGATTGCTACCTCAGTAAAATAGGGACGTGTTTTTTTTCTCAAAGCATTATGTGACATGAGACAAAGTTTAGCAAATGACATTGTCTGCATTTTCTTTTTTCCCCTTCTTTTATCGTTTCACACAACTGAAACCCACTACAGAGTATCTGTAGATGCCTGCCACAAGAATGTGAGCTTTTCTTTTCTAGTGGTCCTTTCCCCAGTTATTGTGGCCCAACAAGTGCCGCAGTTCCTGAATAGCACCTGCTGCTTTGGGCTTCTCATCTGCACTTTCTGTCATTTCTGCCTTTCTCTGCCCTGAGGTCCAAATCTCTGAACTCTGCTACACTCAGCTATGCAATCCAACTTCCATTGTCTTTGTAAGACTATTCGGGTTTAGGCATGTAAGGCTTGTATAGACTTCTGCTAAGTGGTATAAAAACACAGCTGTTTCACCCTGCCTGAGCACATCTCTTGAAAACTTCTGGTTTGTTTTTGAATCCTGCCATCTAGGAGACAAAGGCTTAAGTCAGTCCAGATGATGGATTATGTCTTAGATGGGTGAAGCTTCGATAATGTCTATGGATTCATGCGCTTGCTGTATAATTGCTATTTTCCTTTTCTTGCTTTTTTGTTTCTCACTTATTTGAAGATTTAATGCCTCTTCTTTGGATTTGTCTCTATTTACCAGCCTCCCACATCTTGCAGACTGAACAAAAGGAAGGGTAGAAGAACAGTTTATATAGTTTGGAATGATACTGGTCCTCAAGGCAGTATCATGTAGAAGGCAGTAACTGTACTCCGACTGAAGTACAGTTTCTGTAACACGTGATGAAAATATTGTAGTTGCTGAGGTTAGCGGTACACTAAGCTATCCTTTCTTGCAGGCTTTATTGACTCTCTCACGACTTTCGACTTTCTTCAGGCTTTATCTGCCATTCTGTCCTTTCAGATGTAGGTGGAAACTGGGAGTCAGAGTCAAGGTCCGGTGCTGAACAGAAGTGGTAGCGCTCAGCTGGTTGTACAAGTACCGTACCAAGCAGTCTCTCTGTAAAGAAATATAATGCACTCATAAAACAAAAACATAGTAAACAGTACCTGAAATATTGCCACCTTTCTAGCAACAAATCTACTAGTGCTGCTTCCTACATCAGTGTTCAACATTGTTTTGTTTTACTTTTCGTAATCAAGAAATTAAAGTTTAGTTTGTAACATCGGCATTATAATATTGTTAGAATAACGTTAACAGTTCTATACTCTTTTGCATGCATTCTTTTCCCCACAGGTTTTCTTTCAGTTGTATCAATTTGCATCAGCTTAAAATGTGCAGTCATTTGAATTTCATCATATCTTAAAATAAAAAGCCTCTCAGTCAAAAATGAAGTAAGTGAAAATCCCAAACCTCATTTATAACCTACAGCCTAAGAATAACTTTTTGATTAAAGGCAGACGATCTTGTACTCAGATTGTAAAACATTTTACTGCTTTTTGTAATTTATGTGGCTGAAGCATTCCATATTAGTAGCAGCATATTTGTTTTTTGCTGAAGATTTCTGAGGGGTGTTTTAGTGCTCTATTGCTATTCGTGTTAGGTAGATTATATCCATTATATTTATCACCCCTATTCTAGTTGCATACCAAGGATTAAACTTCACTTTTTACATGCAGGTAATAAATTATCTGGCTCCTGAGCGTTCAGAGTTCCTCCTTGCTCCTACTGAAGTAAATGTGTGATGCCTGCTTATCATTTGTTTTCTCTTCTGATGGGCTAGCAAACTGGAATTCAGCTAAAATGCTTCAATAGTCAGACACCATGCAATAAAAATATCCATCTGCATTTTGAAGGGAGTTACTAAATGAAATTGTTAGTAAAGAAAAATCAGGGGCAATACTGATTCCTAGCATACTCTTCAAAGCTGTTTTCCATAGCATATGGAATATGAAGAGAACAGCATATATTACCATGAGGACTGAAAGCAAGAGAGTTCATCTTGAGAAGCAAAAATTTTTTTCGATTATTTATGGTCTTGCTTAACTTGACTTAGCAGACTCCTCTTCCTGTGGTATCAAGAAGTAATTACAGTTGACAATCCATAAATGATCACTGTGTTTGTTTTGCAGAGGTTAATGCTCACGAGCAGAGAGGTCAGTGGCACGTTTCACCACGTGTGAAGGATCCATTTAGACCCCGCAGGTTTCCAGAAGGGGTGCAAATTTCTTGACTTTCCCAAGGCCTTCCCCTGCCGGTTCCCCAGGCGGTTCCCCTCCTGATATTCAACTGACTGCTTTAGGGAGGCTTCCCTTATACCTAAACCACAACGTTTTCTAAACAATCTCCTAAAAATCACATTTTAGTAGTTTGCTGAAAACCTAGAGAGTTGTGTGTCTGCTTGCAGTAAGTTCAGTGCCTGCCTATCAGGTAGGTAAAAAATTTTTTCAGAAAACTGCCCATCTTTAAAAAACAGTCAGATGGAGCAAAGAATAACTTTAATTGTTGAGGGCCTCATCATACTAAATGCTGAAGCTGTGAAATGTGAGGAGCGCATTATGCTTTTGGCACTGCAGTCTCCTTAATAGACTTCAGTAAATTACCCTCATTCAGTCTCCGCAAGCCCCGGTGCTGTTCACGTTCACTGCTCCAGGCAGCTCATGATGACTAAATGCTGAAGCTGTGAAATGTGAGGAGCGCATTATGCTTTTGGCACTGCAGTCTCCTTAATAGACTTCAGTAAATTACCCTCATTCAGTCTCCGCAAGCCCCGGTGCTGTTCACGTTCACTGCTCCAGGCAGCTCATGATGGCATGCCAAAACCAAAACGCTGACAGGACTCCAGCCCGTCTTTCTGCCTGCCTTTCACCCAAATTTCTGGACATTATATAGCATCATCTGGGTTTGCGTGGGGGACGTATTTATTCTTAGTAATCTGCTAGTGAACAACATATTTGCTGTTATTTTAGGTTGGAGGAGAGTAGATAAAATGTATGGATCAGTCAAACATGAAGGACTTTTTTTATAACGGAAAAGAATAAGTAAGAGGAGTTATTTTTCACCTCAAGCCATTCTGCGAGGAACTGGGATGAGGAAACTTTTTTTTTAAATCCAAAAGAATAAAAACCATCTTGTGTCATTTGCATTGTGAAAACCAATACTGTGAAGTTTAAGAGAGAGGGGGGAAGAGTTATTTATACACTAAATGCTACAGTTAGTGTTTCTTCAAGCTACAAGTGACTAATGAAAAGATGTCATGAACTGGAAAATAACAAATACTTGGGAGGGTCTCTTAAGGAAAAAACAATGAATTTGTTTGCAGGAGGAAATCTCAGCCTTAAATTACTTCCATTTTTTCCAGTGGATGACTGTTTAAGCTATCATGCAAATGTACCAGTGACATTTCTTAGCTTTTTTTGTGAGAAACTGAAATCTTTATTACACATTCATTGATTTTTAAAACACCTGTGTATTTTAGTGAAAAACTGTCTTTAGCTGTAACAAGATTTTACTTATATGATTTTTATACTACAGTGCAAGTCTTTTCTTAGCAGCGGGGTCACTACATTCCATTCAGTAGGAAAACAGAAGTTGCTATGCTGACTCAGACAACATCCAGCTACTCCAACTTCCTTTCTTTAATAAAGCCGATATCAAACACTTCAGAGGGAAGTTTAAGATCACCACAGATATGATATCATCTACCACACATTAGCTGTTATCTGGATATCTAATAATTAGATTGCTGTAAACTTTGAGCATGAAATTGCATATCCCAACATTTTTGTTATCAATTATTCTGAAAATTCTTTATATAAAAATATTTTTTTCTTTGAAATATAACTAACTCTTTATTTCAGATCTTAGAGCAGCAAGCGTCATCTACATACCACATGCTATTTGGAAACAATACATCTCAACTTCTATATTCACTTCATGTCCAATATTCATTGACTGTGATTGAGTTACAAAATAGGAAGAAATTAAATTTCCAAGGTCTCTTGTCCCTTAGTGTTCATTACTTCATTCATCTTTATCATGTCTTTACTATGGTCTTCTGTATTTGACTTGACACTGCACATTTTGATTAAGGAACCAGAGCAATGCAAATCACTGTGGTATATATTAAATAGATTGAAGATTGTCTAACCTGTGGATTTCAAGAAACAGGTGTATTTGGGGAACCAAAGTTGGTATGGCAAGTTTCTGATGAAGTTTTATGAAGAACAGTTTTTGTCAGGAAG
>NW_008794854.1:1083656-1119353 GCF_000699145.1 Aptenodytes forsteri | reverse complement strand
GTTTCCCTCCTGATATTCAACTGACTGCTTTAGGGAGGCTTCCCTTATACCTAAACCACAACGTTTTCTAAACAATCTCCTAAAAATCACATTTTAGTAGTTTGCTGAAAACCTAGAGAGTTGTGTGTCTGCTTGCAGTAAGTTCAGTGCCTGCCTATCAGGTAGGTAAAAAATTTTTTCAGAAAACTGCCCATCTTTAAAAAACAGTCAGATGGAGCAAAGAATAACTTTAATTGTTGAGGGCCTCATCATACTAAATGCTGAAGCTGTGAAATGTGAGGAGCGCATTATGTTTTGGCACTGCAGTCTCCTTAATAGACTTCAGTAAATTACCCTCATTCAGTCCGCAAGCCCCCCGGTGCTGTTCACGTTCACTGCTCCAGGCAGCTCATGATGGCATGCCAAAACCAAAACGCTGACAGGACGCCAGCCCGTCTTTCTGCCTGCCTTTCACCCAAATTTCTGGACATTATATAGCATCATCTGGGTTTGCGTGGGGGACGTATTTATTCTTAGTAATCTGCTAGTGAACAACATATTTGCTGTTATTTTAGGTTGGAGGAGAGTAGATAAAATGTATGGATCAGTCAAACATGAAGGACTTTTTTTATAACGGAAAAGAATAAGTAAGAGGAGTTATTTTTCACCTCAAGCCATTCTGCGAGGAACTGGGATGAGGAAACTTTTTTTTTAAATCCAAAAGAATAAAAACCATCTTGTGTCATTTGCATTGTGAAAACCAATACTGTGAAGTTTAAGAGAGAGGGGGGAAGAGTTATTTATACACTAAATGCTACAGTTAGTGTTTCTTCAAGCTACAAGTGACTAATGAAAAGATGTCATGAACTGGAAAATAACAAATACTTGGGAGGGTCTCTTAAGGAAAAAACAATGAATTTGTTTGCAGGAGGAAATCTCAGCCTTAAATTACTTCCATTTTTTCCAGTGGATGACTGTTTAAGCTATCATGCAAATGTACCAGTGACATTTCTTAGCTTTTTTTGTGAGAAACTGAAATCTTTATTACACATTCATTGATTTTTAAAACACCTGTGTATTTTAGTGAAAAACTGTCTTTAGCTGTAACAAGATTTTACTTATATGATTTTTATACTACAGTGCAAGTCTTTTCTTAGCAGCGGGGTCACTACATTCCATTCAGTAGGAAAACAGAAGTTGCTATGCTGACTCAGACAACATCCAGCTACTCCAACTTCCTTTCTTTAATAAAGCCGATATCAAACACTTCAGAGGGAAGTTTAAGATCACCACAGATATGATATCATCTACCACACATTAGCTGTTATCTGGATATCTAATAATTAGATTGCTGTAAACTTTGAGCATGAAATTGCATATCCCAACATTTTTGTTATCAATTATTCTGAAAATTCTTTATATAAAAATATTTTTTTCTTTGAAATATAACTAACTCTTTATTTCAGATCTTAGAGCAGCAAGCGTCATCTACATACCACATGCTATTTGGAAACAATACATCTCAACTTCTATATTCACTTCATGTCCAATATTCATTGACTGTGATTGAGTTACAAAATAGGAAGAAATTAAATTTCCAAGGTCTCTTGTCCCTTAGTGTTCATTACTTCATTCATCTTTATCATGTCTTTACTATGGTCTTCTGTATTTGACTTGACACTGCACATTTTGATTAAGGAACCAGAGCAATGCAAATCACTGTGGTATATATTAAATAGATTGAAGATTGTCTAACCTGTGGATTTCAAGAAACAGGTGTATTTGGGGAACCAAAGTTGGTATGGCAAGTTTGTGATGAAGTTTTATGAAGAACAGTTTTTGTCAGGAAGAGGATGCTAAGTAGAGTTTCCAAGCCGCTTAGTGACTTGTCATACTCAGTAAATGTTGGGCTACAGCAAACAGGGTGTGTTTGAGCAACAGCCAAATATAGGGTCATGCATCCGCTGGAAAGGACTGCAGTCTCTAAACAAATGTTTACAGAGTCTCTGAGGGAACAAAGACTGACTTCGTTAAGCTTATTCTGCCATATTAATGAGGAATTCTTTTGATTCCAGTTTGGATCCAAATAAGTATATAATTTCACATATATTTGTAATTCTTCCAAGACATAAAGCATTTCACCTCTACACTTTTGACGCACCTCACTGTATGTTTTGATAGAACAGAGGTAAATCCTATTGGTACTTTATATATACATATATATATTCTTTCTTTTAATGCATTATGGATGTAAAACCTTCCATGGCAATGGTTAACTGTGGTAAGTCGCATACAGGTTAGCAGGTAGTTACATTTTAGAAGGTAATCACTTACTTTGAATTAAAGATCCCTTAGCATTTGGAATTCAAATTGTCAAATTAAAATAATATATGAAAATGTTATTGCTGCTTTGCAATTGCACAGCACATGTCATCATGAAAAGTTACTGTGCATAACATGCAGAAAGAAAAATAGCAAATCTGTATTAACTAGGTAGTTGGCATAGGGAGCAGATGATGGAATTTCCATGGTGTAAAAATTTGGATCAGAGTAAAACTGTCAAAAGCACATCTGTCTAACTTTTAAAAGTCAATTTGATGCACATATATATCTTACTGAATGTCTTCAGGAAATAGTTATCGAGTAGCCAGATTTTAGAGGTGCAAATTGATACTTAACACAATTTTCAGAAGCACCAGGAGGAGCCGACGTTTCTCTGAAACCCGTAGGTTTATATTTTCAGTACATGCTGCCTGTGTATTTTCCATGCTTAGAATTTTCAAGGCTAATTATTACAGCAGCCTGTTCTTTCTTCCCATCTGTGTGTTTACCTCTGAGTGGCTGAAAAGATCAGGACTGTGCAGGCACACTCCTGGGTGGATTATTTACAAAAAACATGTATCTGTTACAGCTAGCAAATCCCATTATTGAGATCATTACAAGATGTTTATGAAACACTTTGGAGATGTTGTAGTTGAGATGAAAAGGTCATTTGGCTAAAGACACCTGCAGAAAGGAGACTCTGAAGCCGGTGGCCCCTGAGCTCAGAGGTGGACATAATGGCCAGAGCAGGTTTTCCAGTATTTTGTAACAAGAGGCATGTTATAGGAAAGTATTTTTCCTCATAACATTCTTTAAGAATACATACACACAAATTAAGATTTGACTGTTTAATAAATGAGTGTGACTAAACATAGCTTGAACCTGATAATTTTTAATCAAGACTTATAGAACCATAGAATCATAGAACAGTTTGGGTTGGAAGAGACCTCTAAAGGTCATCTAGTCCAACCCCCCCTGCCGTGGGCAGGGACATCTTCCACTAGATCAGGTTGCTCAGGGCCCCGTCCAGCCTGACCTTGGATGTTTCCAGGGATGGGGCATCCACCACCTCTCTGGGCCACCTGTTCCAGTGCTCCACCACCCTCAGCGTAAAGAATTTCTTCCTCGAATTCAGAGGATAAGAAGCATTCAGAAAATCTCTTCTTAACACATTTGTAATATAACCAGGCTTCTTTGGATTTTTGTAAACCATGGATCACGATGGTAGAATTCTCAGCTGTACAAAAGAATCAACACAGAGCCTACACTAGCATGAACTTTAAAATAAGTCTCTTAGTTTTAAACCCCTCTCAGCCTTGTGGATTTTGGAGTAAGTGTTTCTAACAAAAAAGCCAATTGTAAATATCTTTTCCTACTGCTTGGTTTTCTACAGCATTTACTACATTAACTCCTGCAAACAACTGAACAGGTACAGGGCTTATTATAGCTACAGTGTCATCACAACTAAGCTTTTAAATGAGTAAAAATGAGGAAATTGTTTTCAAAAAAATTAAGATCTCTGTCTTAAACATTCTGTTGCATCCAAAACCTATACTAAAACCAGAATCTTCTGTTTAAAGTCTACATCTAACACCTTTTCATGTTCCTAGCCTCTTTTGTCTGGCTAACCTAGCACGTGAGTTAAGTAAGGGGACTGAGCCAAAGCTAATATAAAATCAGTTGAAGGGCTCCCTTTGACTTCAATAGGCTTTAGATCAGTCTGAGATGCACTCTGTTATAAACCTGCCGCTTATAGCCCCAGTGGACTAATTTTGCAAAAGTTTTATTGCTGGAGAGAGGTCGTACATCCACTGCACACATCTGACTGTGGGTATTCCTGCTGCTCGGTGGGTTGCACCAGAGATGGCTCTAGGGGACGTGCAGAGTTTCCCTGTAGAGCAAATATCCCCGTGGTTTACTAGATTCTTTGGGTGTCTGGAGATGTTACCGGATTTAAATGGTTCAAACAGCTGGCAAAGGCCTGGTGATCTTTTCCCATTACTTTCTGAATGTGTTGGGGTATGTGTTTATATGAATGTGTGTATATGCATATATGAATGAGTCTGGTTTTGCACATTACATTACTTTATAATTGCAACTCTCATTTCCAATTTCGTGGAGAGCGAGTCTATGGGGTACAGCATATTTCCCCCCTTAATATGTACAGAGGAGACTAATAAACTCAGTGTGCTGTTAGGTTTGTGTAACTAGAAATATTATGTGCACAAAGTGTTCTGGATACTTAGGTTTATTACTTTGGCAGTCACAGTTTGTTTGATGATATTTCAGAGAGTATGTAAAATAAATGAGAACTTTTCCATTTATGTTGGCTTTCTTATTGATGAGCATGACTTGTTAAAAAATTTTTTTTCTGTCTGGCAGTGGAATTTGATTCCATCTTAGAAAATTTGGCTATATTTTATACAAGAAATTTTGATTATTTTTTTTTCTGTTTACTGATTTTGTAATCTTGAATCATATGCATTTTTATCATAATGCAGGCTCCTGTTAATAGATAATACATAAAGTATATTTATTATTCAATTTAAATTTATATCAATGTGGGAAAAAATTATATTTAAAAATAAAGGTGTACAATTTAATTTTTATGAAGCAAAAAATCACTGTGAAGCTCATTATCTACCCTTACAGATATATAGAAGGCACACTTAGAAATGAATTCTTAGCAGTCTCTGACTGATTGTCTCACCATTAATAGTCAGTTGTTCTTGATGTAATTAGGAATATCAGCAGAATAAATAATTTTCTTTCTTTCTTTTTCCTATTAATTCCCAGTGAGTTTCACCAGATTATAGTGCTGTTGCTATTTTAAGTATATTCCTTATTGATTTCCATATATACCCTGGAGGAGGCTAATTCTAGCAAAATTCAGGGGAGCAAAATGCCCATTTGGCTGTTTGAGTTGCTGGTGTCACCAAGACCTGGTGTTACCTCCTGTCTCAGCTCTTCTCCATTCTTCTCTCTCTCTCTCCCTCCTCTTTGACTGACGGAGAGCAGTAGGGGTTGCCCTTCTCTGGTGTATATTCTGCTGAAATGAAAATGAGCAACACAGTGGTTTCCACCAGTTTGCTGAAACAAAAATAAGAGGCTTTGCATTTCTGGGTCGCATTGTAATGTTTGTGGACAAGTAGGCGTACATTCCTTATTCCCTCTCCTCCTTCTCTGCTGACTCTTCAGCATTCTCCAATCTGCTGATCTCTTCAGCATTCTCCTCCTGACTCTGCTGATCTCTTCAGCATTCTCCAATCTGCCACCCTCCTGCTCTTTCAACTGAGACCTTGCTGCAGTCCTCGTCTCCCTTCATTCCCAAACCCAGTCTCCATTTATCAGGTCCCAACGTCTGTCTCCCATCTCAGGTTGCATTGTTTGGGTCCAGGTTGATCTTCACGCACTGTAGCAGTTCTCCTCTTCCGTCCCCCTTCAGAGTCCCTTTCCTTACACGTAAACCCTATTCATTTTTCATTGGCTCCCAGCCATAGGCACTTTTTCCGAAAATTGTCATTCAGTCACATTCTCCTCTGCTTCCCAGATTTTTTCTTTGCCCTTTGAGTCCTAACTGTTCCCTCTCTATTTCAGCTGCTCATTGGATGTGAGTCCTCCCACCTCCACAAATATCCATGGTAGGATTTTCCTACCCCTTGCTCTTATTTCAAGTATTTGTCAAAAAGCTGGCCAGGTGCAGTGAGTACAAGGAGGATCTAGCTTCATCGTTGTACCCCTGGCCTTAATCATGTTGGTATGTTCTCTGGGGATGATACCTGTGATGACTCATGCACAGGAACTGTGTAGTTCAAAAAAATGCAAGTTGCACTTCACAGTGCCCTTATTCCAGTCCAGCTGTGTGTCTGTCGAAAGCCATGGCCTATCTTCTCATCAGCCACATGCTCCTGTCCCAGCTTCCCAGTCATCTACATTAGTAATTTGGCAACCACACAGTGAGCAAGATCAACTCTGTCATTTGCTGACACAAAATGAACCTGTCAAACAACCCCAGTTTTCTCTTAACTCTTCAGACTGATCCAACTCACTGCATGCTCATAAGATCAACTAAATCTTATGCAAGGGAGGGGGTCTGCTCTAAGTGGCCAAGTTGAGAGAGGAAAGAAAAGAAACATAGGACTTCCCTTTTTGGCAGCAGTCTACCTTGCACATCCGATCTGCAAGCGTTTGGAGTGACTGCGAATGCCATCAGCCCTGTATATGATTGTACTAACTCCACGTGCAACGTTTTTTTCTTCCAGAAAATCCAGAATTTTCTAGCACTTTGCTTGTACCATTAGGATCACTCAGCAAAGAACCAGCTTGCTTTCTCAAGCCAATTTTTTCCCTTTTCTGCTTTCCTGTGTTTTTGAAAGGAATTATTTGGTTTCTCCTCAAACTGAGCAATCCTTTCCCTCCCCATTTCCTGTTGTCTGGGAAGAACCACGCTACTTTGTTCAAGACTTCTTACAACACATGCTTAGCTTAACTCTTTCTGTCTCTTCTCCACTTTCCCAATTCTTTTTTTTCTTTTTTCTTCATAATCAAGTAAGTCAGCAACAGGGGTTCCTGCAATTTTTCATTTTATGAACTTTTGGCCTCATTTATTAGTTCAGTACCTTACGCATAGAGATTGCACTCAAAAGAAAAAAAATTATCTTTTCCATAATTGCTTTGCACACACTCACAAAATGCTGAAGTATCTTAAGGGAAGGATTTTTATCTCGGTAATCATAACCTGAAATTGAAGCCATGACACGGAAAAGAGACAGATAAGTAGGAATGAAATTAGTACTTATTCAGGGTAGATCATCCTTATCATCATTCTGCACACTTCGTTATGAACTACAGATCTGAAAAATGCTTTTCAAACTACAATTTCTAATGTTCTAAAATACACTTTATCATCAGTTACTCTTCTGACTTGTATACAAGGATAAATGAAGCAAGTAGTTCTGCCACCTTTTTCCCATGGAAATGAGAAAAATTATGAACTTCACAATGCAAACTTACTGATAAATTTAGTAGAGTACTCTCGGCTATACAGTTTTCCAGCTATGTAATGAATAGCACCAAGCATCAAAGAACATATATTTACTTAAGCAGGTTTGCAAGGCTGAGCAAAGAAACAAGTTTGGCTGCTGAAAGAGTTTCTGCTGGTACCTGTAAATCAGGAACAGACAAAAGAACAAGTGAAATTTTTTAAATTAATTATTTTGGCAGCTGCAAGGTGCCTCTAGCATCTACACTCGTGTGAGTACTGATGGACTCATAGGGCCCACAGGGGTGGCTACACTTGGATGAGTGCTCAGTGGTCTCTCGATGCTGTGCCATTGGCGACAGCTGGAGGGGTACGGGGTGGCAGCCCAGGGCAGAGCCTGCTTTGCAGAGTGCGGGAAACAGAGGGCACCGTGGGGCTCTACCTGTATTCTAACAGAGTTAGAAAATACAATGCTACTATCAGGGAAATCAGATATGTTGGGTTTTAGTGTAACGATCAGGGGCTCATGCAGAGACAGCGCAGTAAATTATTCTGTCCCTTAAACCATAGACATGAGCTTATAGTCACTAATTATTTGGATCATGAGTGCTATGTATCTCCGATTCTGTAATAGTCATTTATCAGTGGGGTGAACTGATTGACTAGTTGGTCTTTATAATCTAACAGGGTGAGATTCACCATACCCGACTTTAGATGTCTACATCTGAACTAGCAGCTGAGGCTTTATTTCTAGTCAGTGGATAAAAATAGGCGATTTTGGTGCAAGATCAATATGTTGTATTTTAGGTATTTACTTTAAGATTATATCTATATTAAGATAAGATGAATCACAGCTTGATTCCCTCCATGCCTAGAAAAGGTCTCTAAAAGTGACTAGCTGAAGTCAGATGCAAATATATAAACGGTTCCTTTTGTTCAGACAAATGCTGCTTTATAGCATCCAGCACTCCCAGTAAAACTTCTGCTTTGTATTTTGGGGGCAGCGGTAAGAAAAATGGATGCATCTTGTGAGCGTTGTTTAGTTCTCTAAAGTAACTTCACTTAAAAAATTGCCTGAATGTCTTGAAAAGCCGGCCTTTCTTGAAGGAATGGACTACCTAGCTCTATATCAACTGTAAAAAAAAAGAGACTGAAACAACTGCTGAACATCAGAAGCTTATAAAAGCAAGCAGCAAAAAGCTCGCAGGGAACAAGAAGAACACTACCAAAGAAACATCTTCAGTATGTTTTTGCTAAGACAGCAACATGAATATGGGGAAAGCTTTTACTACTTGTTATGCACATGCAGATAGACAACTCTTTGTTAACAATGATGATCATATGAAAAGGCGAAGTTCTGATGGTCTGAATACAAAAGACATCACATAAAATGTGTACTCCCTCCCCTGGAGTTTGGCTGTAACTGTAAGTGTAACATGAAGGATAACGCAACATAAAAGTCTGCATTTCCCTGTTCAGTGTTGCTGTCTTTGGCTTTTCCCTACAGGATTATAACACCCTGTCCCTGCAGTCTGGTGAAGCTCACAAGGCATGCTTCCCACTGCCAGCAGTTGCCGAAACGCTGTTCTCAGGCGCTTCATGCCGAGTGCTGACAGCAGCCGGCGATGGCAGCCTGTGCCCGTCCGGGGCTGCCACATCCCTGATACCAAAGGTCTATTAAAGTTAGCCTCTCCACTGACAGGCAAAAATGTTGTGCTTTTTCCAGTACTGTCAAGGTGCCTATCGCTAAATGATTCTTCCCCCCGCAGTTGCATCGCCTAACTTCACATGTAGCTGGTTAGCACGGTGTGAGATCCACTAGTCCACACTTTGACAGTATTTGGATGACCCAAATGGAACACTTCGCATACACCAGAACAGGTCTGAGAGGAACACGCTTTCAGACAGGTTGAAGCCATCCAGGCATTTTGTATAGTATGTTGCTGCTGTTTTTAAACTAGACTACAAATAGAAATGGCCATTCTTATGAAGCAGTAAAAGCAGGCTTGTCCTGTGAGCTACACCTTAGAATTTCCTGCTGAAATAGTATGTAGAGAGAGGAAAACAAGTGATCTCCTGGCTTTCTATACAGAAGTAATATTTAAAATGTGGAATCAGGCTTGCAAAGATTTTGAAATTTTGAAATCCTTTCTAAGATTTAACCTAGAAGAAAAGTTGTGCTGTTTGTTGTGTATCTGATAGGTTCTGTTAGCCGTGAAGGCTCTAAAGAGAGGAAATCATCATGATAGTATCTGGTAAATGATTTCATTATTCATCAGATTGCTAATCTCCTTAAAAAAACCCATAAAAATTAATGAACTCTGGGTGTCAATTATGTCCTTAGGCATAGATGTCACTGATTTTCAAACATGTCTCTTAGCTTTCCTATTTTCCATGTTATTTGGCTAGCTTAGCTTAGTCGCTACAGACTAAGCAGAGCAGACATTTTTCTGTAGCTTTCTTTGTTTTCCTAATTCTTTCATAAGGATTAAAGTCATTAGTGTTATTAGAAAACACAGGAAAAATTAACAACATCAAAAAGTAAACATTTTGTAAACATTGGAGGTAAACGTATTCCTTCACATAAGCATTTTCAATTCGAAGTAAGTCCTATCGTGGACTGAAATAGCTACTCCAGTTTGGCAGGTGTTTCTTCTGCATTCTTCTCTCCAAATAAAACATAACAAAACTAAATAAAAACTCTGTAAATGTAAAGATCATAGTGAATTTGGCTGCTTTGCTATATAGTTATTTTGCGCTAGATTTCTGGTCTTTGTGTAATCTCCCTCTAGTGACCCTCACAGTTGTCTCCCGATAGGACTTCTGTATGTGGGCCACTGCAGTTTTGGCCAGGCCAGCTCTCCAGCCTAACTGTGTTCCCTCACTCGCTGAGAACAGAATGTAACCTTTTGTGGGTATCCTCAGGTGTCAAGACTTAGCCTTGGTAAGCCTAGATTCAATTTAGTCAATGTTCTTCTCAGTTTCTTTGAAAAACAAACAAAAAAAGATTAGAAAGCAAATACAAAGAAAAGAAAGGTATTCTGTTTTGGTTTTTTTCTTTCTTTTTCCCCAGTAAGTTTCATCCTTGCTAAGGAATTTAGATAGGGGATTTTGATTTCGTTTTGGAGGTGGGGTTGTTTTAGGGGGTCTTTTGTTTGTGTGCTATCTTCCTTATACTGTGCAAATTTTCATTAAGAAGTTTGGGCTGGGGATGTATTTTGAGAGAAGGAGGAGATTTTCAGAGCTAGAATTTGCTACCTTTTATTTCCCAAGGCAGATACTGCTAACTAGTTTTTCAGTTGTACTCGCTTCTTAAAGAAGTCTTAGGGCTAAGTTGAGAATACTTTCTGTTTTGTGCTCTAGAGTTAGTTGTTCCATTAAGGTACAATTTAAGAATGCTTTTTTATGCATTCCATAGTGATATTTAACAAGGTTATACATAGCTAAAAGTCATTTTGTTTTCCTTTTTTTAGTAGACCTGTGTGCTTCTTCACCCCCCACTCAATGTTGTGCACAATATTGATGAAGGTCTTTGAACTTAAGCAGGGATTTGGTAGGACAACTCTTACTAATTGCAAGGGAAAGTATGTGAT
This sequence comes from Aptenodytes forsteri, assembly GCF_000699145.1. Lineage (NCBI taxonomy): Eukaryota > Metazoa > Chordata > Aves > Sphenisciformes > Spheniscidae > Aptenodytes > Aptenodytes forsteri. The sequence goes on along the minus strand of NW_008794854.1, from coordinate 1,108,478 downwards.
TTCTTGGTAGGACAAATAAGCCTACATAGACTACTGTTATGCATGATTGCTTTTAGTACCCAAGATGACTTAGTAAAGCTTACCTCTGGTTTTCTTTTCAGTACTGCATCTCGCATACAGACATCTCTGTAAGTTCTTCACTTCGTTTGCAGATGGCCGCAAATATGTTTGTACTCTAATGACTTGGGACTTGTTTCTGCTGCGATTCTGCCCTGTGCTTTCCGTTGAGAAATTCCAGTTCATCAGGCTCTGTCGCCATACAAACCCATACCGCTGGTTGTCCCTCCTCTGCAATCTGCCTATGGTTCACATATGGTAGGAAGTTTAGACTCACATCCTTTTCCGAAGGATTGCCTCAGTCTTCAGTGTGCACACTATAGCTTGTCCACTGTATACAAATTGTTTCTTAGAAAATCTGACAGCTAATGTACCTTTAAGCTTCTTCTGTAAGATCCTAACGGAACTGAGGATGCAACATATCGAACAGAGCTGATAATATGTAGAATTTCAGTTGTAAAGAATAGTTTGACCTTGCTTTTCTTTCTGAAGCAGAACAAAAGCAACTATTGCCCAGCTGTCTTGTGACATAACTTTCTTCTGCAAAACCTTACTTTGTTAGAATGATAAAAATATGACTTTTTTAAAATTTCTTTTATGTTTATATACTCCAGACCAGCAGGTAATGCTTCTACATTCTTCTCCCCAAATAAAACATAACAAAGCTAAGTAAAACTGCTTCTAACAAAATAAAAAGTTGAAGGAGAAAAGAATGGCAGTCTGTAATAAACTGTTGTACTTTATCAGCTTTAACATATTGCGCTTGGCATGAATCAGTAGTTTTTCTCACTGGGATTAATATAGTAAAGGAACTTTTCTCTCAGCAATAAATATTCATAATTCCATTTAATACTAACAGGGAATTATGTACATATACTCTTAGACTAGAAGTATAAGGTAAGTATGAGGAGAGAAGTTGCTACGACCCATTGCCATGCAGAAGAAATGAAAAATCCTGTCAAGTGCATTGATCCTAGGGCAAAATTGCTAAGGGTTCCTCTTATATCTGTAATTTCAGGAGTGCCTGTTCGAGTATCAGAAAGCGGTAGCAAAGATACTGAAAATATTTCCTATCAACAGATTTATTGGAGACAGCAATGATTATGCATAATGTGTACTGCCAGTCATTCTAAATCTCTCATGGAGAGGAAATCCTTTCTATCATATGCGATTCATTTTCTTATGATCTAGGATTTCAAGATGGGTATTTGGCAAAGATTTACTGTCATCAAATGGGGCAGATGATTTTGGTTTGATCTGGGATGAGGTCAAGAACACGCCTTTGCTGCTGCAAGCTTCCTGTTTCTATCAGCAAAAAAGGACATAGCACTTAATCGTGTCTCCTTCAAAATTCATAATCGTAAGCTCAGTACCATTTATGGAAAGTTGAATGACGACTGGAAAGAATGCTATAGTGAGGAAAAGTGGTTAATACCACCTAAAATCTATTTGCTTTCTCAGTATCTAGACTTAAACTTGTAGACTTTAGTGAACTACAAATGAGTTTTATTCCTACTTTCCACTGAAATATGTATATGGATTAATATTGCAGACAACAGACCATAGTATTTATTTTCTAAGGACTTATCTAATGTGAAAATCCTGAAATATCAAGGCAAAAAAAGAACTTGCTGTAGTAATAAAGCTGTGCTGGAATAAAAACCCCTCTTTTGGATTATCTGAAAAACCTATTTGATGCCACCTTGGAAGGCATGAGCACCTAATTTCTTGGACAAAATCTAGCCCTTATATTATCGTGTTGCTCTTTTAATGACCCCATGCAGTAATATACGTTTATAAGCTAGCGAGCAACCTTTAGGGGCATAAAAAAACTCCATTTCCCAAGTTCGAAGATCCTTTTTTTTCCCCTTGGGAGAGGAAAGCATAAGGCTGTTTCCTCCATTATTAACGTTTTGCCTCAGGGCAAGTGGCAACATAATCCCTATCGTTTTTACCTCCTGCTGCTCCACTGGGAAAACACAATCCAGCCACGTGTGGTTGCGGCTCTTCCTTTCATTCGTGTTTCCTGCTGTGCCTGTGCTATGACAGGGCAGCAGCAGGTGGCATAAATAAAGGAGAAACCTGGCAGAAAAATATAGACAGCTTCTGAGACTTTGAATTTGACAATGTTTTGGAGCCCCATCATCTCTAGGAGAAAAGAACAGATTTTTTGTCTAAACTCTCTGCTTTCAGAGCAGCAAGGATAAACTCCCCACCCTTCAGCAGGAAGCAAAAATAAAAGCAATGTTTTCATTGCTCCTGAGAACACACTTAGTTTCATGATTAAATGATGTTTGTGAGTGTGTTTTCCACTGCTATCGGGCTTTGAAACTGGTTTAAAATGAAATTCTAACTCACTATGAGTGAATGGGAAAGGAAGGACGTCTCCATTATCCCTGTATATGAAATACTGTTTTTCTGCTTGTTACCCGTGGAAAGGCTTTAGTGGTTCCTGCAAAAGAAAAGAATGATCTTGGCTTCAGGTCTTTTGGTAGTTGATTAAAATAGATTCCCATTAAGGAAGTTTCTCATTCTTTTCCAAGGCAAAATAACTCAGGCTGCCTCTTTTACCAAGACCCCCCTCGAGGCACTTAGCACTTTTGGAGATGCATGGGACCAAAAGGGCGGACTCCGCCCTGATCAGGATAGCAACCGTTTCCTTGCATTCCAGGCTCCCAGTGTGAGCTTCCTTTTATCATCAGACCAGAGAGCTGAGGATGCACCGTGCCCAGCAAACTGATAAAATGTACATTTTCTGTTGCAGAGAATAGTTTGACATTGCTTTTCTTTCTGAATCAGAGCAAAAGCAATTATTGTCCAGCTATCCTATGAGAGCTGCAAAACATTAATTTAATATAACGATAAAAAAACAGGTTTTTTTTTTCTTTTATGGAAACATATTTAATCTGTGAAATTTCATGACAGGATACCAACAGAAGAGATATATTACAATCATATTACTTGTACTTTTATGGAACACTTTAAATAATATTAAATTAGTATATCTTTCTTTAACTTACTTCATACTTGTCTTTTATACTTAGTTGATTTTCTGAATCAAAGTTTTTCCTGTGTTGTAAAATAAGAGTTAGAGACTTTGATACTTTAAAACAGAATATAAAACAAATAAAATATTTCAAGACATAGATTAACATCGTATTTAGACAAAAGATTTCAATTTGTTATGAAAAATATGGGTTAAAGTATTTATATTTTTCCTAGAGTTTTCATTGCCAATAGTATTACTTCACGTTTCTTTTTGTAACAAGTAACAGCAAAAGGGACTGATATAAATTTTAAGTGTCTCCCTGAATTTGCTTTGTAGTATAAATAAAAGTAGGTAGTGTATCAGTGTTTAATCTGCACGTAATTTCTTGATGGAATACAGAACTCATACTCGTCACAGTCAATCTGTCTTTGGGTGGCAACTAGTTACCTGTGCTTTACCAGTGGTAATAATTGGACTGGAAATTTATAGGAATAAGTGCAAAATTTGCTAGAAAAAGTGGAGCCACTGAAATTAAATCTAAATATGTGACACAAAAGAAAAAAAAAATGTTGAAACCACAAATACACCTACATGAATCTGAAGTGTATTGAGTGCTTCAGTTACTTCAGTAAGTTGATAACAGAAAATTGTACATATAACTTAGAGGAGTAGAATTGAAGTGACTACTGTTGCGCTCTCAAAATATGGCCACAAATAATTAAAGTGAAGAATGAAGCTGTTGCAGTCTCTTGAATCAGCATGAAACTGCATGGGCATTAAGAAAATTGGGTAATAAAAAATTTTCTGCTTTGCATCCTACATAAGATTGCTCACATTCAATGAACAGAGTAGTAGTTACTTAAATGTAGAGCATAAACAGACTAACGTTGATGATTTTCGGTATGATTAGACAAAGAAACTCAAGCATCAAAAATCATACATTCCCTAACTGAAAATACAGAGTGGAAAATTAACAGATTGAATAAGGGGATTTCTCTGGCCTCTCTTTTGCGTAGAGTGAAACAAATTATTAAGAAACCCAGATCTGAGATTCTTAAACCTGGCATGTGTGACATACTTCAAAGTGCTTATGAAAGCTATGCATCAAGAAGTTTCTTTCTGAGCATACAAATAAATGAGGAGAGAGGCTGTGAACTGCTTCTGTTGCCACTGCAGATGGTAGGATGTGACCAAATGTGACCATTTATAGTCAAAATTGTCTTGAAAAACACAAGTTTTCAAGAAAACAAACAAGCTGATTCCTAATGTTAGTCTGTATTTTGCAGTGTTTGGCTAGGTAATAAATCTATGCGTATGATAATATGTCATTAGAAAGTATAAGACACTTTTCTCAAGTGTAGCCTATACTATTTGTTGTGGGCATAAACACTTTATTAGAAGACTCATTTGAACTCAGAATGTGAATAACTTTATATGATAGAAAGGACTGACTTATTTTTCCCATTCAGAGTGAATGGGAAATTAGTGAAAAACATGCGGCAGTGATAAACCATTTAAGGTAACTGGGGGGTGTTAGTAGAAGTCAGAGGGACATTTGGAAGTCAAATGTGATAGGAAGTTTAAAATATCTTTATTACATAAAGATAAAAAAGAATAATGCCAGGTTTTTATTCTACTGGTCTTAACTGGCAAGATCTGCTCTTGAGCCTCCCAGGTCCCTGAGCATCAGTGGGAATGAAGCATCATCTATAGTATTGGAAAATGGAGCTGGGGAGCACTTAAACTGGCTAGATATAGAGTAGCCCATGGGACCAGAGGGGATGCACTCGGGGGCTGAGGGAGCTGGGCGATGCCCTTGCGAGGCTGCCATCCATCACCTTTGAAAGGTCATGGTGATTAATGGAGGTTCCTGATGACTGGAAGAAAGGAAAAGTCACTCCCATCTTAGAGAGAGGCAATGTCAAGAGGATCCAGGCCAATCAGTGTCACTTCAACCACCGCAAAGATTCTAGAGCAAATCCTTCTGAAAACCATATCCATGCACATGAGGACAAGAAGTTGATTGGTACAACTATCATGGATTTATCAAGAGCAAATTGTATCTGACCAACTTGATTGATGGTTGTGTACAATGGTATGTGATGCTGAGAAGACAAGGGGAGAGCAGTGGATGCTCTTTACTTTGACTTTAGCAAGGCCTTTGATGTGGTCTGCCGTATGGTAGTATCCTTAGTGACTGTAGTACCCTTAGATGGGTAAACCACCACATAGGTGGAAAACTGTCTTGACTGCTGGGCATAAAGAGTAGAGATCAGCAGTTCGAGGTCCAGCTGATAGCTGGTTATCAGTGGTGAGCCTCAGCTGTTGATACTGTGGCCAAGACCATTTAGCATTTTTATTAACCACCTGGATGATGGGGTGAAGTGCATATTCAGCAAGCTCGGGATTTGACACTGAATTTGAAAGCACATTGGAGGGAAGGGCAGGCATTCAGAGGGTCCTCAGCGGAGTGGAGAAATGGACTGACAGAAACCTCATGAAGTTCAGCACAGGCAAGTGCAAAATCCTGCATCTGAACTGGAATAATCCCAAGCACCAACACAGGCTGGGTGCCAACTGGCAAGAAATCAGCTTTGCAGAAAAGGACTGGTAGATGGCAGGTTAAAGAAGAGCTAGCAGTGTGCCCTTGCAGCAAAGAAAGCCAACCACATCCTGGGTGGTGCTAGCGAGACTTCAGCCAGGAGGCTGAAGGCAGTGATCCTTCCCCTCTATTTGACGCTTGTGAAACTGCACCTGGAGCACTGTGCCCACTTTGGGGCTCCCCAATACAAGAAAGAGGCTGAGGTACTGGACCGAGCCCAGCGGTGGGCCACCGTGCTGGTCAGGGGCCAAAGCACAAGATGTATGAGGAGAGGCTGGGAGAGCTGGGCTTGTTCAGCCTGGAGAAGGGAAGGCTGACGGGCATCTAATCAGCCAACTAATGGTGGTCATTATAGAGAAGAGAAAGCCAGACTCTAAAGACCGCATGGGCAAAAGAAAAGATGCAGTGGGCTCAAGTTGCAACATAGGAAATTTGTTCAGAAATAAGAGAAGTCGTTTCCCCAATTGTTTTGAGGGTGTCAAGCACTGCAGCAGGTGCCTACAAGGGTTGAGGAATCTCCATGCCTGCAGATATTTAAAACTTGACTGGATGAGTCCCTGGGCAACTGATCTACCTGAGACTTGCTCAGTTGGGGGTGGAACAGATGTCTCCACAGAATCCTTTCAACTTGAATTATTGTGTGATTCTATGACTGAAGAATATTTTCTGATGAGGTTTTGTCCACTTATTGCCAGGTAATAGTGACTTAAACCATCTTCCTCGAACAAACAAACAAACAAAAATTTAAAATATGTTATTGAAGCTGAATACACTTAGATTCTTCATGAAAATGTAAAAGGACAGAGAGTAAGAAAGGCTCTTATGTTCCCTTTGACTCTTTTGAAATATCAAATGTTATTTCAGATAATGAGTTTCTGGAGAACGCAGAACTAATGAAGTTTTAACAGTATTCAACCCTGGGGTTGTGGTGTCTTAGCTTAAGTTCTTCCTCTCCTCTGTCCATGTAACTAATCACCTTTGAGAGCTGGAGCACATACGCTCCTTTTCAAAGAACAGCAAAGCAGCCACTCTTTCATTTGGCCTTATATGCATACTTTTATTACAGTTGATGTTTATATTGGAAAACTATAACCTCCAGCAGCTGACTGTGAAAAACAAGGTGGGTATAATGAACAACACTGCTTCCTGCTGTTCAGAAACAGAATTGCGAATGATCCCTGCTTTGGTTTCTGGCATGTAATGAGAAGTCATACTGACTTAGTATTTGGTTTTAATTCTCATTAGGAAGTTTGCAGGTCATGGTAAAAAAAAGATAGACTTCACAGACCTTTCTGAATATCTAATACAGATATATTTTATTATAGGAAACATGCATTGTCTATTTCAGATTTGTTATGAAGAATAATTATGATAATCACATATGCAGAGCATTTAAAAACAGATTCAAACATGGTTATGTTGATGTTCCTTCAAGATCTGATTCTCTAACAGCATTTGACCCTGTCAGATATTAGTGATGAGATTCAGTTGCCTAAACATAATGTCTAATGCCGTTTCAAACATCCTAAGGTCTTCTCTCTGGTCTCCAGCTACTTCTCCGAAAGGGCATAGGTATCTCACAAGTCCTGTGTTATATTTGCCAGCCCTGTGCACACCTCCACATAGGAAAACAAGTCCACACAGGAGCAGTACTAAGTAGATTTATATCATCAGATATATCAGTTAATGTGACTGTACTTCTTGACTTTATTTAAGGCCATGCAAGCAATTGTCCTCTACAGGTGCTATAAGACAGTGGGGTTTTGTTTCTTCATTGAGGCCTTTCCCAGTTGCTGATGCTGTCCCTCCTGCAAGCCAGGATATGTGGAGAAAGCCCTAAGGAAAACCATTGTGTATAGATCCAAAGGGCTTGGTTGTCCTCCCTCCTGCAAGCCAGGATATGCGGAGAACCTAAGGAAAACCATTGTGTATAGATCCAAAGGGCTTGGTTGTCTTTCTCAAAAGTTACTTACTGCTGCTTGCTAGTTGTCATTGTTAAGGGTCTATCAGACCTTTATTTCATTTCTGAGCCCCAGTCATCCAACTGTGCTTGAACCCACCAAGGGAACTGCTTTGCCTCCATATGCCACATGAGAAGTGGCACCTTCCTCACTGCCACCTTCCTTAGTGCCATTCTGTAGGAGTGGCATCTCTTTTTTCTATATATGGTGTTGTACGTATACATGAGTCTCATTCCTCAGGCCTGGAGAAAATGAATGAGTACCATGTGAGTCAGGGCAAATAAAGCTCTACCTGATTTGTCTCTCAGAACCCCAATTTTTGTATTTATCAGACTTGTGCATTAGCCCTTCTTTTGCATCTGTGTATTTCCTTACTATGATTTTTTTTTCATGGTAGAAACTCTTTTCATATTTGATGTATAATGGTGTCCAGTAAGAAGTTTCTTCTTTTCTTCTGTATCTCTTAATCACAGTAAATATTCTTCCCCACTACTAGGCACAAAAATATGCTAGGAATTAAAACTATCAGCCTTAAAACTCTCTTTGCTATCCTTTTGTAAAAGGTGTCATTAATGGGATAAGGATTTTCAAATGTTGCCTTATTTTTATTCTAAAACCCTACTATTCCATATGCATTAATTATATAACTTTACATTACAAAGCAGTCATAATTTTTTTTAATGCAAAATGTTTTTGTGTCCTCAACATTGTGCTAGCTTCTCTGGGAAGTGATATTTTCACTCCACCAGCTGGGGCAGAATTCCATGAATCAGTCGGGGTTTCTGCGAGAAGCTGGAGAGCTATAAGAGGAGTTTCTTTGTATCACAGAAAGACAGATTGCACAAGGTAATTTGTTTCTTTGGAGTACTCCATTACATATCCCTGCGTAGAAGAGATTATGAGGGTTTTCCTTGGTTCTCCAGGATGGAACTGATCTTTGCATACTGTTTGAGGAGAAAACCACATTATCCAGTCCACCATGTTTTGCTTTATACCCTCTTTTAGTCTTCCTTTCCATATCATCTTGAACTTTATCAACAACATTTCTTCAACAATTAAATATCTCAAAATGGAAAGCCTTAAAAAATATGCTATTGTTTTGTGCGAGTCAAATTCTGGGCTAGAGAACAGATGACGATGTGTAAGACTCCCTTAGGTGTGTGGCCATTTGCATACTCAAATAGAGAGGTTGGACTTTGTTCAGTTATTTTTACATTCTAGATCAGATTTGCTACTTGTGAAAGCACTTGAGAGCGTGAAGTATCTGCCTAGTTTATTTTAAAAATTTAGTCATGCTGAAGTAGATGGAAATCAATTTAAAAGTGTGGGTTGAAAATGAGGAATGTTCATCCAATATTTTCATAAGTAGGGAATAATTCAATTCAGCACAATCATACTTGAAATATAAACCCATTTAAGACCTATCATTCTAATTGCATCAACTAATACAACAGAACTAGCTGAATTGATTCCGAAATATATATCTTGAAGTTACTAATTTCTATTGGAAGAAAATTTGTTGGCCATTTCTACTGCAAACTGTGTATTAAATTTAAACATCTGAAGTTTTAGTTCTGTCCCTCCTGCAAGCCAGGATATGTGGAGAAAGGCCTAAGGAAAACCATTGTGTATAGATCCAAAGGGCTTGGTTGTCTTTCTCAAAAGTTACTACTGCTGCTTATAGATCCAAAGGGCTTGGTTGTCTTTCTCAAAAGTTACTTACTGCTGCTTGCTAGTTGTCATTGTTAAGGGTCTATCAGACCCTTATTTCATTTCTGAGCCCCAGTCATCCAACTGTGCTTGAACCCACCAAGGATCTAGCGTGATACCAGGACTCAGTTTTCACATTGGGATGAAATGTTAAAAGATACAACATTATTTGAGTCACCGTTCTTTAGAAAGTAAGATAATGTATCTCTTTGAACACGAAAGGTAGCAGAGCGATCAATGACTTTTTTGAAAGAATGTGGGAAGTATTGATATATTCTTATGTCAATAACCTATCCTAAGTAAGGTTTAATGTTCAAAGTGGCACAGAAGTTTATATAAAGTGTATAGCATCTACTATTTCATTTCACAATCACAGTGTTTACTTTCTTGTTGATGGCTCTGGGATGCATCAAGTTTGAAGGCAAACAAATAAAACACAACTTCTGTCTCATAAAATCACATCAGTGAAATTTACTGAATGTTTCATGGTTGTTCATTCTTTGAGTGCTAATATAATTCTGAGTTGCTATGGCAGATGTGCAAAAGGCCCAATCTCGTGTCAAGTTTATGTCATTCAAGATCCCTTAAAAATACCCAGAAAGAACAACCCCTGCACTGCAGAGCTTGAAATGTAAACCCTTATGTCATGGAAATATTTAGAATTTGGCATGACTATCAGTTTTAACCATCTTCACGTTAAGGTAGATTTCCACACAAAAGGACAATGTATTTTAAATAGCATCAGGACTAGGAAGGGAAATTGACTTTAAGGCCAGTTGAAAACTGGTTTGATTATGTCACATTTCCAACCTGTAGCTGTTCCAATCCAAAGTAATGAATAAATGGAGATAGAAAAATAGCAGACAGCTTTTAAATATTTTTTAATTAGTTCAAAATAATTTCAGGTATTTTGTCAACCCTCTAATCACTACTGATGCCTATGAATAAGCATCAGTAGTGATTAGAGGGTTGACAAAATACCTGAAAAGTAGCATAAACTACTTTTAGCTTTATTTCTCCTTATTTTACTTGATCCATACAGATTTATTTGTATGTATATGTGGTGGGTGCACATACAGAAGAAATACCATAACAGCAAGCATTGCACTTTCTGTAGTTCTGTTTATGTATATCTGAACTGGCTGCCTATGAAGAATAGACTCATCACTCCCTCTTCCTTGCTGTGCTGATGACCAGTTGCATAGTGTAACTAAATACATTTATAGTTTCATAGAATGAAGGCTATTTACATTTTTATTGCACAGGCTGCATACCATTCATAGCTTTGACCTTGGGTTACTTCTGTTCAGACTGGAACTTCATGACCAGTAAAAATTTGTAAGTATATGGATTTTCTCAAGACTCACATTAATACTTATCTAGATTTCCTGGGCTTTGTCATTTTCCATTATTTCACGTCATGTACCTCTACAAACATGTTAAGTTTTCCTTGAATTTGACTTGTCTAGTGTGCTCTTTATCCATGTTTTTGTTTTCAGTAATAGAGTAAACCTGTATGGAATGAAAAATGTGAAAAGTTCAAAGTCTACACTTTCCTTCAAACTTATCAAGGTGCTTATCTCAATAGTGATGTATTAATCCTTTGTTGCTCTGTCTTTTCATTAAATAGTGTTCTCGGATGCTGGCATGGCATGTGAATGTTTTATTTCAAACTGTTCACTTGGCCACCCAAGAGACCACTCTTTGAATTCTGGCACTATTAGCATGTTGTAGAATGGGAAGATATTAATCTTATATGTATCTTATACATTTGATATATCAATACTGCATAGATATTGTATATTATATGGAGAGTATAAACATTAGATATAATAAGAATGAGCCAAGTCCCAAAGTAATAGTTAGACCATGAGTAAAGCAAACAACTTTTTGTGGGTGGAAGCTGGCTAGGGTTTGTTCCCCTTGTATTTCAATTTTCACACTTGCTAGTTTAATTTTTGGAGGAGAAAATGTATATTCTTGCCAATATCCCCCTACAACTCTTTGTGCATCTCCATGCGTCCTCTTTGTTCCAGTGGAAAAAAACTTCAGTAAAGACTGCAATAAATTCATGAAACCCATTCGAACAGAAACTTGTATTTCCAATCTAGTGCACTGGGACTCTTCATCATAATTAAAAAACATAGAAACTGGGTGTTTATATGTATTTGTTTGTATAAAATTCCCTGCTTATATGGCTAGAATGGTGTGTTTTTAGAACGTGCTTTTCAGCTGTTGCAACTAACAGGTTTTTGGAAAATAGTTTGAGCAGCCAAAGCCTGGCAATGTCAAGGCTTCTGTTCTCCTTTTCCTCAGGAAGCCCATGATAAAGCTGGAGCCAGTCATGTGTTGCCAGATTTTCCTCCATTTCTCATTCTGTTTCGTCAAGTTTTACTAACACCACTGTACTCTTGTTCTTAAGCGTTGGTGCAGCTTACAGTGCTCATCTATGAGCGGTATGGCAGGCTAAACTGAGTGATCGCTAATCTTGTAGCTAATTCTTGTTCAGGAAAATTTTCCAAATGGGAGACTACTTTCCTCAACAGTAATATTTACTTTTTCCCATATACTTCGTTTATTTCAGTTTTATGCTGGGAATACAGAACCTCAATCCAGTTGATGGAGACAGAAACACTGAAAATCTTTTCATTCCTTCCTCTGATGCAGTCCACGCAGCAAATTCACCTCTGAGCTGCTAGAAGCTTTTATAAGGTACCTCTGTCCTCAGTCAGCCTGTTGGAGCTCCAGTTGTTCACAGCCTGGGATCCCCAGCAGTTCTTCAGGACAGCTGGTAGGAAAACAGGCAGGTTGTTACCGATTTGTTACAACCTCTTTTTTTGCGAAATATCAATTTTCTGCAACTAGCATTTTCCAGGGGAAAAACTATTTTGGTGGTAAATTGCTGATCTGCTCTAAACACCACCAAGCAGGAGAGGTCACTCTGTCAGTTTGGCAGTCTTATTACACAGCTTTATAGCTGTGTAATATGGCCCTCTGAGTCACAAGCATTCATTTATGTGAATTGAATTCATGAGAAAATGAGTACACCCTAATGGGTATAATGCCTCAAGTAGGGAACAAGACAGCAGAATCTGAGTGCCAGTGATACAGATTGGGTATCTAGTAAGAGCATGGCACGTTTACACTGCGAAGTCTCTACCTGTTTGGAAATACACTCTTTTGACTGAGAACAAAAGCTGGGAGCTGCACAGTGAGGACCATTGTGGCATGGAGCTGTCTCAGGGAGAACCTGATGCTTAGTTAGAACTTGCGCCAATTTTCTTTATAGTAAGAATAGAACCTATTATTTTCTCCTAAAGATAATTTGGCTCTTCAGAGAAAATAAGAGCATGAACTATGGCAAAATTGCTTTAATCACTAATATTAGTTGATTAGAAGACAAAGGGAGCAGATCTCTTGTTTTAAGATGATCCTTTTTAATTACGAGAGTTTTTTTCTAACAGGTCACATTTCTATTTGGAATCATATTTTAAGCAACCTGCCACATTGAAAATCTTAATATTTTAAATCATGTGTGATTTTCTCATTTGACAGTGTTACCAGCTTAGTCTGGCAGCAGAGCTTATAAAAATCCTGTCTCCTCAGCATTGTGAAATTGTTCACATTCTAAAACTTCGTTTTCTATTAAATTAACAAATCAATAGCTAAAAGGATCAACGGATTCGGTAGCAGCTGGTTTAATCTCAGCAGAAATGGATTGCTGCCAAATTCCATGTTGCTGTTTAAATTGATTCAGCCAGACATCTTTTGCTCAAAAAGACAATTGTGGTGAAAGAAATGCATTTTGTTTAAAAATTGTATATAAAATTGGTGGTCCTTTGCGCATGTGTGTGCATGGACACACATGCGCGCGCGCACACACACTGCCACCTTTTTTTTAAGAGACCCTAGGAAACAGAAATTGCTTTACTCAAGACACCATCTCAGCACCTTCTTATGGGTCTTTTTTTCCAAAGCTGGCACTGCTGTTTATAAAAATGAAAAACTATTTAATTTTTTTCTGTTTATGTGTTGTTGGTTTTCTGCTCTACATCTCTAAGCATTTGATACTGCTTTCTGTTTTCTCAGTTGTTCAGTGTATACATACAATACAGATCATTTTCATTTTGTCGCTGAATGCCAAATGAAAGATAGCTAAGTACGTAGCAGGCATTTTACAATCCTTATCACACACCATTAGACACTAATGTACTATAATAATGATCGTGATAATTGCTCTCTCACCTCACAGCACACCTGCGACTTGGATAATACATTTTCAGATCTTTTTCTTTTATATAAATTAAATCCCCTTATCAGTATTACATAATGAAAATTCTGCTATTAATGTTGAATGGTGAACATGTAAAGTACCATATGTAGAACTGTGATTTAGATGAGCATGAAACATTAGAAATGCCACTATTTGACGAGGCCAGTCTTTGGAGAAATGGATAATATAAATGTTCATTGACTCTTGAACATTTAAGACAGAGGAGTGGACTAGGTCACTTTGTCCAGAGCCAAGTGTCCTACATTATTTTTTTTTATGTTAGTGAATTGTTTACAGGGGATTTAAAATGTCATAGGTTATAGAACTTCTTTATCTGGGAGAACTCTTGAACATTTAAGACAGAGGAGTGGACTAGGTCACTTTGTCCAGAGCCAAGTGTCCTACATTATTTTTTTTTATGTTAGTGAATTGTTTACAGGGGATTTAAAATGTCATAGGTTATAGAACTTCTTTATCCTCTGGGAGAATATTTCACAGCTGAATAGATACTGCTGTCTAAAATTTTTTTCTGATCATCTGGACTACACTTTTTCCTTCGTTTTTCTTTTTTTGACTTCTCACTGTTACTCCACTAACCTATCAACCACCTTATCCTCACTGTTTACCTCTTCTGTGTGTTTATATGCTCTACATATTTGTACACTACTTTCCTCTTCTTCTGGAGCTTGCTGCTTAACCAAGCTCCTCATATCTAGCTATTTTAATCATTGTTAGGTTCTGCAGCACAATACATTCTCCTTATTGCTTTTCTTTTAAATAATTCCAACTGCTTAAGCTCTTTCTGGGAAAGGGGTTCTCAGAAATGCAGATATTATTGCAGATAAAGTATCATCAGAACTGTCCATCAAAGTTCCTTGCTCAAGGTTGCAATTGTGCACTTATCCGATGATCTTGTCAAAACCTTTAGTTATAAACTCAAGCTTATTTTTCTGTGATTTCTCACACTTTGATTCAGTGTCGTTGTTTTTTGCCACTTACAGCAATCATTTTCTACAGAATGTTTGTTTCCTAGTTGTTTTTCTTAGATGCATTAGGCTTGATTGACCTACTCATATTGGGCATCATGAGATGCTCACCTGAACTGCTTGACTTTTACTAAAACCTGGAGAGAAATGATTTGTGGTATCATTCAGCCAGGGTAATCTGTAAAAACATCAGTATGTCTAAGTGAGAAAAGGAAAGCAGAGAACTTAAAAATGCTTGGAAAGCTACAAGTTAGGCTTTTTCATGTATGTGTATCTTAAATGTAATGGGTTTATGGGCAGTACATTTTGTGCATTATTCTAACACATGATAGAATTTTGTAGAAGAGCTGGTTTTGTCCTGTTGAAAAGATGTCTGACATTAAACTTAAGTTCCACAATGCACATGATGTTAGAATTATGCAAATGATACTTAGAAGCCCAAGAAATTTTTCTTCCTCCAGGTATATGTACCGTCCACTCATTGTCAAGAACAGATTTGAATATTAAATAATATTTATTTCAATGACAAAAGCAATGTGATATGATAACTGGTCAGTCAAGGAGCTGATTAAAAATAAGTACTTATGGGAAGTGAATGTTTAATAAACATGTTTAATAAACATTCTTAATTAAATAATAGGATGTCCCATAAGAGGCAGATTAAAAAAACCAAACCAACACTAGTCTTAAAACAGATAGAGTGAGTTGTGGGTGGCTCTACCAGATATGATAGGGCAAATAAAGTCTTTCTTTTTTCTGTCATTACATGACACGTAGAGGAGGCCTTCTAGCAGTCCACGTTGGTCCTTAAGTGGCATCCCTCACCCTCTGCAGCCTTCCAGCATGCTGTGCCCAAGTAGTACGAGAGGGACAAGGGTATCTCCCATCCTTTCATCTCCTCTTAGTGGCCTGATTGAGCTGGAGTCCTGTTTAATCACTGAGCACATCTGGCATTTATTCAATGAGATTAAAGTTTGTTAACCTTTCTTCCTTATTTACCTAATTTTGCTTCAACTGTTTCAACTTTTGGCACACCAGTTGGACATGTTGCATGCTTTTTTCCCTCCCAAAAGGGGAAAGTGGCACAGAAGATATCGCATACCCTCTCTACTCTAAGATTTAGGAAGAATCTTTTTCTCCGGGATGCCTTCCCCAACAAAATCAAGTCGTTCATATGGTGGCCAGTTTCCGTTCCAGCCTCTCCTCATCTCTCCCAAAACCAAATCTGTTGGATCTGAAATGCCAGAGATGAGAGAGAAAACATGTAGTGACCTTGCTATTAGTGTGTCATATCTGCACAATCTGACTCCTTACAACACTCAAAGTATTTCTGCCTGTTCACTGTTGAGCCTCCTTAGATTTGAGATATTCCTGTCAAGAATTTTCCTTTCTTATTTCTGGGTGCTTTCCAAAATCAACTTTTCCTTTGATCTCTTTTCCCTGAGAGAATCTTTTCCATCTCTTTTACTATGTCTTGAGGCTCAGTATATCTCTGAGATCATAGAAATCTGCATGAGGAAGGCATCACTTCTGCCATGGTATGACCCAGACATTTCTCTTTCAGAGGGAGCACTGTGCTATCTAGTTCAGGTCATCAAAAACCCCAGGACAGAGAATAAAGTCATTCTCCATCCATATGGCTGTTTCCAGGGTCTCATCTGATTCTTCTGATTCTTCTCTGATTCTTCTGAGAATTTATTTCTTATTGCTCAAAAATCCTTCAACAAAGAAAAAGATCACAAAAAGATTAGGAAGGAAGTAGTTATGTCAGTGCTGGCTGTCTGGTCCCTGTAAGAGGGAACTCAAGGAGCAGTCCTTCTGTTATTTACCTTCCTGTCCATGTAACCACAGGCCTCTTTCTAGAGTTATAGCTGGCCTCAGAGGGAAGAGATCTCAGAATTTTTCACCTCTGTGCTTATATTGTTTTCCCCAAATATTTCCAATCATGTGGTAGCAAAGAAGGAGGTTTTTTGGGCTCCTTTTCAATAGCCTGTCTCATTCTTGGGAAATTGTCTGACCTCTGCTTGTCTCTTCTCTCCATAGCCAAAATAGTCCAGCCATCTGTTTCTCCACTGTCCAGGTATTTTGAGCATTTCCTTGATTTCAAATCAAATACCAGAATCCCCTCAAAAAAGCTTCTGTATTTTGGTGAGCATTATAACGCAAACTGGTAGCTTGACCCAACTCAGATAACTGTAGAGAATAAAACACAATTGTTGGGCTAACCCTGAAAACAGAACAGGCTGTTGCCTAGCACAAAGCTAGTTCCTGAAGGGCTGAAATCCCAAAGGCTGTTGGATTTCTCCGTGTCCAGACCTGAATTTCTTTTCCTGTTCTTCCCCATCCTCTCTAATTTTGGCAGTAGCAAGTTAAACAAGCTCAATGCTTGGACTGTGCCAGAGTTGGGCCCCATGAGATGGGAGGGTAAGACAACATGCCCTTTATTTTTCCTTCTGCAGTATATCAGCAGTTACCACAGTTTGACCTGACAGGCACATCTATCTTCTCAAATCCTCTTCTTTTGAAGAGTCAAGAGGCATTAAGAGGACTTCATTTTGATTTCGAGGCTGACATTTTGAACCTCACTTCAGACCACCTTTGCTTGAAGATATATCTCATAGCTCATATTGAGCAGCATGGGCACAGAAAACCTCTGTTCCACCTAGTGACAAGCCAGCAGATGTCAGAGACTTACTGTTGGGCAAGTCAGGTTGATGGAGTGTATGCACAGTTTTAAAGAGTATGAAAGCATCCTGAAACCCCTGGAAATCTCCCAGGCTTCTCAGGGGAAAAAAAGACTACCTTTCCATGACAGTCCTGGGACCTTTTGTGATAGATCTCAGAGGTGTCAGATACATCACTAAGAGCTCCATTGCTTTAGGAACTTAGACCCACTTCTAACCAGCTCCCTTCATGACAATCTGCTGAAAAACAAAGATCCTCTTCTGTTTTCTGTTTCCCTCTACTCCTTCATTTTTTTGGACAAGTTGTCATGGTAACATACTACCTGAGGTCAGGCTGGATCCTGGCCACTGATACTAAAGAAAAGTCATAACTCAATTTACACCTATGCTACCTACCTAGCCCAGTCTTCCCATCTCTTTTCAGCTTCCACTTTCCTTTAGCAGAAAAAACTCTGCCTTTCTGGCTCTAGATGTTATCAAGGAGTTTCTTTCTTTTTTGTATCAAATGAAAGAGATCATACCCTTATTGTTTCCTAATGCTATTGGGAATGCAGGATTGATGCTTATCTTCAGAAAGCCGAATGCCTGTATGTGCAGTTCATGATGATGACAGTAATTGCAACACCATCGTTTCAGAAGTGGCCCGGCTTGCACATAGTCACATTGTGATTACAGTTTTTTCATAGAAAGAGCTCAACTATGTTTTAGTCTATTAACATTTTCAGCACATATTCCCGCCCCTTTCACCAAGATTTTTGTAGACGAAGTGGGCTAGGTCTCTTCCCATGCTTTGACAAGTAACTGCTGGCTGGCTTGCACCTCTGTGGAAAGCATGTAGAGCTCCATTTAATCTGCTTTCAGTCTTCAATTCCCTCTTAGTAGTTTGACCTTAGAATACAGACCTTAAAATAGACCAGAATTTGGGGTTAGGGATGCCCACAGTGTGCATATGAACAACATGTCCCAAGGTGCCTCCAGTGAGTAATGGGTCGTAGTCCCTTCCTTGATTCCCTCCACAATAAGCTAACCGTGTTCTGGGGAGAGGCAGAGCATGGTGTGTTTTCTCCACCTCGTTGTTCAAATTGTCATTACTAGCACCTAGCAATTCTCTTCACTCGCCCCAATCCATCACAATATTTCAGTGGGATGGAGAGTGGCAGGCAATAAAATGTCTCCTGGAATATAAATCGGCTCCTAATTTGTTTTTCTCTAAGCCATTATTTCTCGTGCGATGGTCTTCTCCCAGGTGTTTTAGGCCTGTCAGTCAGTTGTTGCAGGCACTTGTTTTCCTTTTCCAGGTTGTGGTATCTCTGGACCTGGCAGTAACAAAGTGAAACACCTATCAGCTGTAATGCCATGTTAAACCCAAGCAAAATGCAAAGCTTGTCACAAACAAAATCTAAAACACAAACTACATTACCAGAAGGGCAAAGTGTTCCGCACCAGGATCTAGTTCAGTTCCCTGGATGTTGATGAAAGAGTGCTCTGAGCTTCCTGATCACTGGTGGAAAATTAGTTGCTGTGAGACATTGACTGATAGAATAGGGATGTCTGTGCTTTCCCTGTCACAGCAGAGTATTGTGGGACAGTAACAAGAACTTCTGTGCTTCAGTGCTGCCTGTATCTGCATTACAGATATTTGCCTCATAGATGTACTTTCTGTGCTACTTTTGCTGGAAGTTACATTTCCTATTTGCTCATATTCTGGAGGCCGACAGGACAAACTCACTGGCTTATTGCTTTCCCAGGTGATCAGCTTGTCCAAGAGGGATTGGTTAGTTCTGGTTCATTTGTGAGCAGGTCTCAGAAGAAACTTTCTTACAACATGAGAGCACTCAGCAAGTCACCAATGCTCGTGCACTGAATTCAGTCGTAGGGAATTTTGTGATACCACTGACTATCTAATTGTCAAATTGAGATGGACAAAACTGGACTGTAGTGCTTAAAAAATAAATAAAAATAAAAACATTAGGTTATATAATAATAAATAAAAATAAAATTAAAACACCAGTATCTGGCATACAGTGAAGAAAAATAAAATAAATTAGGCTAGTTGCTAATTTACCATAGTAAATTTAGTTTGGTTATTTTCTTAGCAGAGCACAGTTGATATTCTGTGCTAGTACTTACATGAAGTGTCCGGGTCTCTGCCTGTACTGGCAACCCCAAATCATTTCTCTCTCTCTTTCTACTGTTTCCACTGTCCTTTGGTACAGAAGACTCAATCGACTGGACCCTCCTCCCTGACCATGAGTGCCTTAACCATAGGATGCATCTTCTGCAAGGTCACAATAAATTCCCCATAATTTACTAGATTAGTTAAAACAGTTTCTAGTCTGTGTCAGTAGGTTTCAAAATGGTTGCAAAACTGAGGATTAGGTTTAGCTAAGGGTTACGGTTAGCTAAGGGTTAGGGTTTATATATTATTATAATATATTTATTATTATTTATATTTATTATTGGATATATACTGCATCACCATCTGAACAGGCCTCCTCTGCAATTTGACAGCTGGGCATATTAACGTACATATAAGTGTTCCCAGGAATTGTGTCACACAAAGGAAATGCTGACAGTTGCCAGGTGTTTGTCTCCAGCTAGAAGTACTAACAAACTGTTTCTTTCTATTCTGTCCACTCTATTCTGGGTAGAGTTCACAGTCAGTAAAAGGCTGCATTTTTTCCTGTAACACCTTTTTGCCTTTGAAGACCAAGAGAAATGGTCAGTTGTTTGTTCGGGTCAGTTCTATTTCTGTGTGCTTTGCTTGAACTTAATGTGGCAAAGAAGTAGAGAAAAAAGTAACTCCGTGTCCCTTGAACTATTTTAGCGGACTGAGACGAGTGAAAGTAAGTAAGAAGCCATGGCACATTGCATCTGAAATAATGTTCAATTTGTTATAGCATATTAAATCCTGGCCACTGCACTGCTAACATTGAACCTGGTGGTACACTTGCCAGATTTGCCCCACCACTAGGAGGATGCTATTATCTGCTAGCAATATCAGTTTCATTCCGTGTTTCTGGTTAGTGCATAAAAGGGCTGCCCAGTAGAATGGCAATTCTGCAGTTTATCTAAAATCAGCCACTTCAGCAGTGAGTTGTTTGGTATTAAGTAATAAAGGATGTATTTCATAAAATATAATACTTAATAAAACAAAACCCAGCACTAACTTATCAAAAAGTAAGTCCAAATAATAATTAGGAAGCAACAGCCCACTCCTGTGAAACTGATCATTAGCTCTCCATCATTGTTTTTGAATGTGTGGGCATCGTATTTTTTGTTTAAACAATGTGCCAACTGCAGGCTGTGCTAAAATGCATAACCATCCGTTGCAACAGCTTGTCTGGCTGGCTGTGCATAAATTGCAGTAATTCCAGCTGCTTTCTCCCTCCACTGTGTATCAAACACCTCACCTTTGCTTCTGTCTGTTTTATACAAAAGATGAGAGACAGATGATACTGTTAGTGGTCACTGAAATATTTTTGTAGGCAAACAGACGTCTCTGCCTTGGGGATTGTCTTGAGGGCTTCAGAGTCTTCCCTTATCTATGCAGAGAATAACACAATAAAAGTCTCTCTTCCTCTTTTTATGGTTTAGGGGTGGCTTTAGAAGTCTGGGCAAACTTGCATACGTAGACTCAAGGAGCCATAAAGGGATTGGTGGTGTTTATGGTGTGAAGAGAGTTCCTTCTTTTTAGCCGTTTTTGAAAAGTCAAGTTACTTTTTGAATTCTAGCACTTTGCTACTGGCTATGAGAATGGATAATCCAAGAATCTTGATGGTTCCTCAAATTTACCTTGGCAGTGGCGCGGTGTCTCCCCAGCCTGCCTCCCAGGCTCCTTGACAGTTATTAAAGAGGGTGGGAAAGGCACTATTTATGTCTTTCACCTCTCAGGCGTATTAGCTGGCTAAGTCACATTGTTCTGAACGGTGCTCTCATCTTCATAGCTACAGTACTATACCGACGTCAAAGCCAGCTCTTAGAAATTCAGACAAGGTCTCCTCTTGCTCGCTAGAGGTGAGTTATGACTGCTACTTGTCAGGACTCAGGGACAATATGTGTGTCTTTCCCCAACGTCCTGATGTGTCGATGTACCTGATGAGCATCAGCATCAAGGACAGGAACGTGGTTGCAGCTGTAATGCAGTATCGGCACAGGCTGAAACTCCGGTTTTTCACAAACGCCACCCGAGTCCTTTCCTCTGCCTTGCTGCAACAGTGATAGCTAATAGGGACTCTTTTCTAATAGCTCTTGCAGAAATCTTTTCTTTCTGAATTGAGAATTGGAGTTTAAAGTTCCTCCTTAAATGAGTTGGAAGTGATTCTGATTTCTGAGTTCTTATGGGCTCCTCATGAAAACATGCAATTCAAGTTTTCAACCAACCCGTTGGGAAACCTTTCAAAATACAGCTCCTGCTTCAGCCTGTTG
The DNA here is from genome assembly GCF_000699145.1 of Aptenodytes forsteri. Lineage (NCBI taxonomy): Eukaryota > Metazoa > Chordata > Aves > Sphenisciformes > Spheniscidae > Aptenodytes > Aptenodytes forsteri. The sequence continues at coordinate 1,086,788 of NW_008794854.1, read as the reverse complement.
GGGAGGGATGCTGAAAGCAGTGCCAGCAACACAAGTGAGAGAGTACAAGAGGGAACACAAATGTTGCTGAGGTGGCTTACCTAGCGTGACCAGTATGAACTTTTGGTATTTACATTAATGTTTACGATTCATTTTTTCCTAATCTCGTGCTCAGCCCTTCAGTGGAAAGGCTGACGTTGCGATCTGGAAGCTGATATTGCTGGGTTTGATTAGATTATGGGGAAAGGAGATTTTTCATCTTCCCACACCTCTTGCCAATTAAGATTACGAGTCTCATAGTTGATTCAAATCTCGTTATTCCACAAACATTGTTAAGATTGCGTGTACTTCAGTTTTGCATTAGAAAGGAGTCTACAAAGAAGCAGCTTTAGTATTATGGATGAAATTATAAAGACTTAATTGGGATCACAAAGGAGATACTAGAAGCATTATGAAGCCTAACCTAAGCCTAACCTAAGCCTTATGTACCACTGAGCAGAGGTTGCTTCCAGTTTTATACTTCAGCAATATTAAAACTTAGTAACTCAGAGACATCCCCTTTCTGTGGGCTTTTTTCTGTTCTTATACTTCTTGATTGCTGTGTTAAGTCCTTTTTCTGTCTGTATTCAGGGAGGGTCTGAGTTCATTGTTTTCTTCCCAGTATTATCAAAAGCGACTGGGAGCCTAACTGACAGGCCTCTGTGTGTGATGTTTGTATGCCTTGAAAGCTTAGCTCTGCCATATAAAAGAGAGTGATTAGGATCCATTCTGCAAGTGCAGTATTTATAATATGTGATGGAAGAAAGGGGGAGGAGGACGGAGAGAGCTTGTAATTAATTCCTATTTATTATAAGTATTGTAGATTATAGATTTGTAGCATGAGCTGATATCAAGCATAATATCAGAGATGTTGTGTATGTTTTCCCAGACCAATACAACCTGTAAATGAAACTACCAGTCTTGTGCCTTTCTTAATTGGACTGCCAGTCAAGTTCCTCTCCGTCAGCTGTGATAGATTTGAAATGTGTACATGCAAATTTATAACTGAGATGAGACTGCTCATATTCATTTCCATTTTTGACCTAAGCTGCTGCTTCCTTTGACCCCTAAAACAATTCTCATTTTAAGAATTACAAATCTAATATGAAGAGGTGGATTGTTATTTCCCATCCTTACGCAATAGAAAATAATCTTCTCATTTTAACCAATGTTTACATTTCATAACAAAAAAAGTTCTTGTATCACATAAATGGCATTACGCATCATGAAATGGAAAGATCTCTATTTTGGTTTTTTGTTTCTCTGAGTTTTCTCCTAGAAAGATGAATGGCTGATGAATTCAGAAATAAAGTTTCTGAACTTTATTTCAGAAAACTTATACAAATTGTGAGGAGCAGGAACAATCCCTATTTGTAGCATGTGTAGCATGATGAAGGCTCCAGTCTCACCCAGAGCTCCAGACACTGTAAGATGCAGATCCAGCCTGTGATGCAGTGGGATCAGTCTGGTCTATTTTATACTTCCCAGGGAACAAAGCACTTATCCTCTTTTGACTCCTATAGCGCCTGATCAAGATGCACACATGCTTTCACTGAGCAACCATATAAATATGGGATTTTTTGTATAAAAGTACAGAGAACAGCTGCTGTCTTATGGGACCTTTTCAAATTGGGAACTCAGAGTCTATTTATCCATGGTCCTAGCCTTAAACAGCACTGATAATAATTCACACCAACATATAAAGCAGCTAGAAGAAATTGAAGAGAAAGGCAGAAAAGGCACAAGATAATATTTTGAAACAAAGCAACAGGAAAACAATTTTTTAAATTCCCAAATACAATGAATGTATTTTTTTGTATATTCATTAAAGAATTTCAGTAAAGAATATATATGGGGTATTATGCCCTGATACGCATAAAAACAGAATGTGTAGAGGAGGAAAGCAGATTCTGGAATAATTGTGGAAGGAAAGGCTGGGAAAAGCAGCTTGGGAGGTGAGTAAGATCAACATGGTAGACAAGAAAAATTTCAAATTCTTGGAATTAAACCAGTAAGGAAGCGAATAGAACAAGTGATCCATGGTGTCACTCTAAAATACGTGATATTTGAAATAGATCTGGAAATTGCTAAGCAAAGCTAAAATTTATCTATTATGCAGGAATACAGAGTAGATGATCATAGTGATAGTTACCAATGAACATACAATACAATTAAAATAACTGTTATAACTAAAATACTCTCTGAATGCTGTGCCAATATATTTTTCTAAAACCAAACATTATATGACGTGCATATTTGTGATTGTATATATTAATTGAAAATGTAGATGGCAAGTGTAAGTTACAGTATTGTGGCTGAGTTTGTTAACAGAGCCGGCTGTTTGTCTCTCTACAGTTTTCTATCCAAAAATGAGTCTATTAAATAAAACCAATATAATATCAAAGAAATATGCCAAATGGTACAGTCCATTGTTATTCTTTTGATAAACAGAGATCACTGAATTTTATAGTTCAAAATACTGAACAACGATAGCAGTAGTATCTCATTTACTATCAGAATTGCAGACCCTGACCTTTGTCTCCCGGTCATTTTGTTCACAGTATGATAAATGTGAATGTAAGTGGAAAAAAGGTGAAAATTGACCGCATACAAGCAATCTGCCATCCCCAATTGTGAAATAAATGTAATGTTAACTGCTATAAGGCTAAGACACAACCAGGGTCCACAGTTCAGTGGGTGAGTGGTAACTCTCTTGCTTCCTGTCATGTGTCTACACCCCAGTTTGAGTAGCAGATATTTATGAACTCCAAAACTAACTGTCCTGTAGGCTTCTTAATGAGTGTTTAAAAGCTGAAATGGAGTTAAACTTCACTAGAATTAAATTTACAAGCTGATGAGAAATGCCAACGCAGCATCAGTAGTTGTCAGTGTTGTAGACTATGTAATCCTAACTTTGCACTTATTTTTCTTTTGGTTTAAGGATTATTCTGGATATGTCTCATCATCTGTTAAATATTTAAAATTCTATATATAAAATTTGTTGTGTTTTTTTAAAATGTATGATTGTCCTGAAATGTTACCAATCATAGAATCATTGAGGTTGGAAAAGACCTCTAAGATCATCAAGTCCAACCGTCAACCCAACACCACCAT
>NW_008794854.1:1080025-1082586 GCF_000699145.1 Aptenodytes forsteri | reverse complement strand
GAACCCGTGCTGGCTAGGCCGGATCCCCTGGTTGTCCCGCTCATGCCTTGTGAGCGCCCTCAAGATGAACCGCTCCATAATCTTCCCCGGCACCAAGGTCAGACTGACAGGCCTGTAGTTCCCCGGATACCAATAACACATATGCATGTTACAAAATTGAAACATTTTGTTTTCAGAATTAAAACTGTCATGTGAATTTACATATTTAAAAATGGCAGGATACCATAGCTACACAATCCTGCTTGACTGATGCCAGTAACTTAAAAAAGAAGCTTTAAACTAAACAATCTGTAGTTAAAAAGTCGATTTTATGCCAAATATCTGTCTGATTGTATGTTTGCAGCTGTGGGGAAGGGTCCAACTGGAAAAAAAAAGAAAAAAGTAAATTCAGTTGTAGGCTGACCTGTTGGTGCTGGTTACTGTTCTGTGTTGTTTGGCTCTCCATTTAACTAGCTGCAGCCCTACCCGGCCTGTGACTCGTGAGGGCCTTGTACCTGTAGTCAGGATAATTAGCTGGGTGACCCTGTCTCTGCTACAAGGTTGCTAGAAGACCTTGAATAAAGTCACACTGACTTCTCTGAGCTTAAGGTTTTGGTTGGGATTTTTTGAGGATGGGGATAATGATTTTTATTTCCTTTGGAAAGCACTTAACACTGTAGCATGCATCTAATATAGCTGAAAACTAGAAATAAGCTGCTCTGGAACTTCTTCAGCAAACCTGGGAAACATTCAGATTTTATGCAGAATGAATATGTTTTTATAGTAATACTTACCTTTGTTCTTATGCTCAAATTTCTCTATCCATACCAGAAGTCTTATTGGAGGGAGCATTTTCACATCAACCTGGTTATTTGAGAATTCATATTAAATTCATGGTTCATCCCTGTGAGATTCCTGTGAAATATCTTAGTATGTTCAGTAGAAATACTTAACTCTGTGCTTGTCATCAGTCGTGAATTATTCTAGACACAAGGATTGAAGATATATCCCACATAACTACTTTGGTGAAACACAAATTCAAAACCCTGTTCTTCTAAAGGGCACCTTCACAATTTCTGTTTTATTAAAATGGGGTTGGATTTGCGTCACCAAAGAATTTAGTTATTCCTGTCTTATAAAGCCAATAGAGGAATATTTGAGACAGTATTCAGAGCTTTCCCTTGGGTTACCAAGGCATTGGCTATATATTGAAATTCATATAAATCCAAATGCAGCAGTGATGGTGGGTTTGGAGAAGTTGGCGATGTTTGGTTATGAAATAAAAAAATTACAGGAATGTTGATGTCAAGGCTACTGGGCAATTTTTCTGCTGACTTCTCTCCATTTCCTTTGAGATAGATATATATAAACAGGAATAACAAAACAGAAATGCATGCACCCCCTATGCAGATCATTCACATATGTGACTGAGCTGACAAAGACTTATTGAAAAAAAGTTTGTATTTTGTTATTTCTTCTACTGTTGCTGTTACTATCCATCTGTCTACACTATCTACACTGCTCTCTGCCATTGCATATGATACTACTAATAATTTGTAAGTTTTAGTCTATGCTTTATGCAAACATAAAACTTTAAAGCACTTTTTTTTTTTAAACAAAACGGTTTAGCATTGTTTGCTTACCTGTCATTCATTGGTAGGACAAGGTTGCAGTTCTTACATAAATCCGAGGCTTCGCTTAAACATTGCTTTTCACTATTCTATAGTCAGTATTCCTGCTGTAGAGAAAGCAACATGCAGTATATTCTGTGGGGATAGTCATAAATATGTCTGTATGTATGTAAATACAATTCAGTAATTATTATAATTTGGGGCTAAGTACTGCGAGTGGTTCTACATGTATGCTGGGGAAAGGGAAAGGAAAAGGAAAACCTGAATGGACTAATTACAGAATTTTCTGTGTTGCTTCCATGGCAAAATTGGCTGGAACTAAGACACAGGAAAACTAATTGTTATTGAGGTGAGCAACAGATGAACGTAGTTGCTCTTACCCTGATCATCAGCTGTGGTTAAGGAACAGTCTTCTGAAAGATTGACAGTAATATTTGATAACACAAAAATAAAGACCTTTTGTGTTAAAATCAATGGCAGTATGGCCAGTGAAGTTTCCGAGAGCAGGGTCTGTCATTAAAAGCGCCTGTATTTTATAGGCAGACACCACTTGTGTAGTAAATAAAAAAAAAGAAACAAAACACAACCTACAGTTCTTTTAGTCTAAAATATCATCTGCTTGTACTAGATATGGACATAAACTGGACATTTAAATGGATGGAGGAATTCCATGGTATAATGTATGGACTGCAAGTTGGTGAGCTTTATTAAAATAATCTTATGTGATACATTAACAGCCAGATTGGTGATCAGTATTTGAATATTGTGTATGTTGCTGACATGAAATGTGACTTTATTCAGAAGTACCACATTGTGTTACTCCATGTCTTACAATAATGATAGAATAGAATAAAATCACATAATATTTATGTCGTGGTTTAATCTCAGTCGGCAACTAAGCACCACGCAGCCGCTCGCTCACTCCCCCCCACCCGGTGGGATGGGGGAGAG
>NW_008794854.1:1071551-1079799 GCF_000699145.1 Aptenodytes forsteri | reverse complement strand
CCTCCCAGCTTCTTGTGCACCTCCAGCCTTCTCAGTCAGTAGAGCATGGGAAGCTGAAAAGTCCTTGGCTAGTGTAAGCATTACCTAGCAACAACTGAAACATCGGTGCGTTATCAACTTTGTTCTCATCCTAAATCCAAAACACTGTACCAGCTACTAGAAAGGAAATTAACTCTATCCCTGCCGAAACCAGGACAAGTTAGTACAGTAATGTAGAAGATACAAAGAAGTTTGAAATAATTTTTAATAACCAAGAAGATTATTTTCCTGTGAGCTTGGAAGCACTCAGAGATAATACAAAAGAAAATAGTATTTGGTTCCCACAGAAGCACAAGCGCTTCATTTTCAGAGTTACTGAATATAGTAATTCAGAGCTGAAATAGTTTGGGAGTCACTAATCATGTTTGGTGTGTTTGAAAAACGAGCTTGTGAGTTTTTTTACAAACAGGTCAAAAAGGATTTTGTTTTAAAGACCAAAAGCCCGATTTTATAAGAACATTTCAGCATTTTTTTCATCAGAAATTGCACACTTATACAATTACCTGTCTGTTTCTGGGCATTTATATATTCCCCATGATTACAGTAATTTTGCTTGTGTGCACAAGCATAGCTTCAGCTGATCTATTATAAAAGCTATTGGTCTTGTGAAAGTTGTGAACCCAAAAAATGAGCATTGAGATCTTAAACCATTAAAAACTACAGTCTTATAATAAGGCCATAACAAGAAATTGTATCCTTGTAAACAGTGACTGCACTATTCTTCAGATTTTTATTGTTAATAACTGCCTGTAAGAATATTACATTCCTTCAAGGTATGCTTTCTCTAGAAAGCTGTTCCACAGTTTTGTAATAAAGTAATAAGTCATGTCAGGGAGAGCTTTAGTAGGCTTTCAGTTTACACCTTGAGTGTGTTCTGAGGCATGAAGCCAAGTGCCATTAATTATTTGAGAAGTGTGCTGGTAACTTACTATTCTTACACAGAAAATCAGTCTGACTGTCCTGGTTTCAGCTGGGATAGAGTTAATTTTCTTCCTAGCAGCTGGTACAGTGCTGTGTGTTGGATTTAGGATGAGAATAATGTTGATAACACACCGATGTTTTAGTGGTTGCTGAGCAGTGCTTACACCAGTCAGGGACTTTTCAGCTTCCCATGCTCTACCGACTGAGAAGGCTGGAGGTGCACAAGAAGCTGGGAGGGGGCACAGCCAGGACAGCTGACCCAAACTGGCCACAGGGATATCCCATACCCTGTGACGTCATGCCAGCCAACAAACATCATTACAACAAGTAGCAGGCTGGAAGTTTTGGTACTTGTCAAAAGTTGAAACCTTAGAGCTTCAGAAAAATTGCTTCCAAAAAAAGCACCTGCAAAACAAATGAAATAATTGCTATCATAGGAATTAATTAACCCAGACTAGCAGATTCATTTGTTATGGACAGAGAAAACTGCATCTGCAGATTCAAATGGTCTGTTCTTGCACACGGAATAGAGAAATCCATGATGAACTACCTAACATACATACAGAGTTGAAAACAGAAGGGTTTCTCATACTAGGGGGAGGAAGACAGAAGGAAAAATGGGGAGAAGGATAAGACAGAAATATTAGTTTATAGTGTCAGTAGAAAGGACAGAGAGGACGGATCACATGTATATGATAGCATTTGATAAAGGATATCAGAAGATTGACAAACTGCTCTTTATATATCAAAAAATGTTATACATAAATCTAGTAAGAAAGCACTTTAAATTTTGTACATATATCTGGTAGGAAGCACTTTGAATCTTTCTAATGGTAGGAGGTGTTTTTCTACCATTTCGTTATTATCCTCAGATCAGGAGATGATGATTTTATAGCTGTTATCATCACTCTGAGAGCGCTCTTTTTTAACATTCCGATAGAGAAAAATCTTTTTGGAAACCAACACCACATTGGCCACTACCTGAACGTATTTATGATACTGAGGAAAACCTTACAAACAATATAACAGATGCTTACTTGAACTAGACAACAAAGCTAGCCATGCAACTCTGAATTGGGAGATCCATCTTTTTACAATTATTGTGACAACAGAAGGAAAAAAAGCAGAAAAAGGGGAGGCCGTAGCTTAAATGGGCTTGACCATTTATTCAGCCCCTACGCTAGCACCGGCATTGCAAAGCAATCGTCTGCTGTGGGTTTGCATTCATTGTGATCATGAAAGATACACAAATGAGCACCTCCTTATAGAAATGCTGTTTTCACTTTCATGATATAGAGATAGATAATGTGCAAAAGGAATTAGCCACAAAATGGATCTGATATCTGCAGACCATTTTTCCCTCTTGCAGAAAGAAATATTTGATACAGTCTAATGCCTGTTTGCAGTGTCTTCTGATAAAGTAGGAGTCCTCAACGGTACATAAGAGTGTAAATGTTTCTGTGAAAACAGAAGCCTCCATGGCCTTCCAAGTTGGACGCTAATTCCTCTTGAAACAATACACAGAAAATCCAGTAAACGCAGGTTCCTTCTGCAGTTATAATAAAGAATATTTCTAACTGCTGTTTTTCAGACCTCTCTTCTGTAGCATTCACTGCAGCGTTGAGAAACTTATCACACTCCTGCCTTATCCCTCCCCCCAAAATGGCCTTCCAGCTACACCTGTAGCCTAACCACTGTTACAACTTTCCGTTATGAAAAGCAATTTGATATGCTGAACAGCTCCCAGTAATGTTAAATAAACTACTCCCTATGTGCGTTATGATATGGTGTCCTTGGTCTAATGGATTTTCTTGATTTCCATATTGCTTTAGTCTGAGGACTACAGCAGCAACAGTTTCCTTCTTTTATTTTTGGAAGTGGTAAAGAAACCTACAGAACAATCTGTTCTCTTCAAAAATGGAAGGAGGGATGTGACACTGCAACATGCATCACATGGGAGTAGACATGCTCCGCTCACTTTACAGTGCACAAATTCTTCCATTTGGCCTTGGCTTGTGCATCTACAGTGAACTAAACATGTTAAATAGAAGTTATTAAAGTTTACCGGGAGATTCAAGTATTGTCTCCACTATTCTGACATGTGCCAGTGAGCTTTTCTGACTAGTGCTGGCTACTGAAGTATGCTCCTCCTTTATGGCCCTTTGTGTGACGAGTTCCCAAATAAGCCAGGGCAGCTGAGTAGAGGAATACTTCTTCTACCCTAGAGATACCCTGCAGTGAAGATGCTGGGGTGTTGACTATTACAGCTGATCATCTAGTATTTCAGTTTTCAGGATTTGCATAGGTGCAGAATGCTCCTTGGCATTGACGTTGTTCCAGGTCACTCGGATACCAGCTTTTTACTGGACAGGACTGAAGGAATGAGGAAAGCATTTTCTTAAAAATAAAGCTTTGCAATAACGGAGCAATGATTAAAAAGTAATAAAATACGTTATTAAGATTATGCTTTAAAATGAAGAGTTTTTACAGCTGCTGTGGCCAGATTTTGGGACTCAATGAGTAACTTCTGCCATTTACTCCAGCACTGCATAGCCCTGAAGTGTTCTCAGGGTTACATTTCTCCTGCTTTTCTAGTTAAAGGCGGTTACTGGAGATGCTGGCAATGGCTGCTTGGAGATGCAATGATCTTTTCCTTCCATTCTTTTCCTGCAGACCTTCCTGATCCCAGGAGCATGCACTAGTATATTGCAGGAAATAACTTCCCTTCTTTTTCACTGCTGTCACGTTCCTTGAGCGCCATTTTTATTGTGTGCCTTCAATAGCCTGACTGATTTCTTTTGTTCACTATCTTCCTAAAACACAGTGGTCTTCCTCTAAAAATTTTGCAGTGTAGAAAATAGTATTTATACCATGTCCTTTAAAGATTTATGAAGTCTAATTGTGGATTTTCTATGGGGTCTATCCATAAAATATGAACAGAAATAAAGACTAATTTGGGCATGGAGCAGTGCATTTGAGTATGTGTAGTTCCCACCTCAAAGAATTTATTAGATTTCAGGGATACCCACAACAGAATCAGCAGCACAAAGCAGCGAAAAATAGTTGCTTGCCTCTTCAGGGAGGTGCATCCTGTTGTTTCTGTCTCTCTTCTTCCATCACTAATGAAGTACCCAAGTCTTCCAGCCATTTTTGTCACTTGCCATTTCTGTGAGACATCTTGATTTTTTATTTTCCCAATTCCACAAATATAACCATAGCGTATTTTTATTCTGTGACTAATAACAGCCTGCCTATGTATTATTGGTGCTTTGCACATCTTTGAGACAACTTCAAGACCAAGTGTGCCAGGTGAGGACCTTCCAGCATCAGAAACTGCTGACAGAGATCAGCAACAGCTATGGAAACTAGGGGCTACATTCTGCCTTTACCACCTTTACCAATTAACAGGAGGTCTTTATGGCCACGTACAGTACATTTACAGTACATTTAGGCACATAGGTTTTCATTGCATGGAGGAATCGGAGATCATTGCAAGTTTGCAAAGGTCATGTGTGTTTTTTTTAATGCTGGTTCCTTGTGATAATGCCAGTAATGCAGTGCTGCAGTAATGTGATAGTGCAGTCTCTGTGCTGTTAAAAACTGGAGTCTTCCCATTCTAATAGCTTCTGCTTTTTACCTAGACGGCCTTTTTATTGATTTGGATGCCAGAAACAAATATGTTTCTCTCAGACCACTGACACATCTTCACTAGTCTGAGGATAATCACTAATTTCTTCCAGACATATCTAAGTGGCATGAAAGCTGCTTTTGTTTTGATTTTAGCCTGAGTTTGTTTTTCACTGTTGGAGCTTACACAGGCATACATAAAAGGACCTAACAAAATTAAACTCATACATAAAAGTAAAGACATCTCTGGGTCCCCCTTTAGGAGGGTGTATCCTGAGCTAAACACACACACACAATAAGTTGCAGTAAGTTGCAATATAGCAACTTTCTTTAAAAAATTAACTGTATTGACTCATCCGTACAGTTTATAAAATGTGTTTAAGGGGTAATTTTAAAAGGTTGCAGGCTCTCTGTAAAGCAGTATAGCCTTTATTCTGAATAGCTTTTATTTTTATGTATATGGTCTTGAGCTATAGTTTCAATGCTTGATATTTCCAGTCAAATGAGCCTCTTTTCAGCTACTTATAATTTTGCCAATTTTATATTCATTCATGCTGAAACATTCTTACCTGCCTCTACCTGTTGTAGCAGTAAATTTCATTTACTGTACTAGTTTTGGAAAAAATAATTCAGCTAGTTCTAAGAATTAAGTGAAAAACAAAGTTTTATCAGTATTGAAAACATTTTCTATCTCTTTCTTTGAGTAGTACCTATGCATTTAGAATCATATTCTTATTCTCTAGTCTATACGAAAGTGTTTAGGGTGCTCTTTTTTTTTTTTTTTGAAAATACAAAAATGAGTCCTTAGTCAAGATTTTTTAAAGAAGAGGTTGACAATATAGAATATACACCTACAGGAAAAATCTATAAATAAGGTGACAAATACAATGGATAGGCAACCTGTGAAAGTATCATTCTGCTTGTGATTAACAAAGAAAAGAGCACCAGTTATATGTATTATTCCTACACTGTCACTTGTCTCCATCTTGCTGGTAAGTTAAGGGGAAGCCAGAATATGGAGAGACAGTCTTCCTCCCAGATCTTTGAAAATCCTTCCATTACTAGGCAATGATAGTCTCCAGCAGCAATATGAAAAGCAGCTTAAGTCACTGGGTAATTATTGCTCTGTATGCGAAAAACAAAGTTTAATAAGATAGTTTGTTTTCACCCTGCAAAAGCTATTTGAGTCACCTCACTGGCAAACAAGGTGTTTCTCTTTTTTGTTATCTGAAGTCTTTAGCTGCCAACTTAAAAGTCTTTGAGAAGTAGCTGACAGCACCTTAAGAAGTGCAGAATAGTATTCACCTGTGCTGCGTAGTACAGATCCCAGCTCTTTGATGAGCTATTGAATTGTATCTAGTATGACAGGCAGAGATAAAATTAATATCATTGACTGCTCTCCTTGTCTGTGTGAATTTTTTGGATAAACCACAGATCCTTTAAAAACATGGTATGTGACCTGAATCATTGCTCAAGTTATTGTATTGCAACTAACGTTTTATACAGAGAAAAACTGCATTGATGTGAACTGAAAATACTCTGATATATACCAGTTCTCTCTTTTGTAATTTCTTCTAATCTTTTTAATAAACTCAATAGAATGTTGAAATATGGGAATGACAGAAAAGAAGTCACTGGGGAAAAAAAAGAATTATCACAGAGAAAGAACAATTAATTTCATTTACCTATCTTCATTATGTGGTTACATTTGAAGAAACAGCCTTATACCTGCCTCTTTTTCTTTCCTCTCCCTTGTTCCTCTCCAAAGTCAAGGGTGTGAGTAATGCTCTTATCTGTTCTCCACCTCAAAGAATAAAAATATTAGAGAGCAGAAGGTATTGGCAAGAGAAGATATTGACTGGAGCATACAAACACAGATGCACTTAAGTGCATGCTGAAGCACACAGAAATATAATCCATCAAATTTACTGCAAACAAAAAAGGAAAATCAGTCTATTGTCCCCCAAAAGTTGGGTCATTCTGTCACTAAGTTTCCTAGGGTTGCCTGTTGTCCCCTCCTTAACCATCTGTAGGAACTGAACCAAACTAGAGCCTTGCTTTCTTGATACATGATGTCTTTTATTCTTGTGGTTTCAACTAACCAGCACATTCCATAATTTATAACCTATCATGGCTGGTCTTACTCTAATGGGTTCTTCATGATGTCTCATGTTTCTAGCAACTCCTCCTGCATAGTCTCACTATCAGTTTGAACGTGACCCAAAGTGAATCCCCTCTCTTTTCTCACAGTCCGTTCATGACCTGAATAAACAAGGATCATGTGAAGAAAGAAAAGACATGAGATTACTTAATCATATAGTACTCACATTGAAAGATTGTCATAATAGCTTCATTGCCTTAGTTCTGTAATATCCTAATCTTGACTTTGTGATCGTATTCTGCCTTTTGTAATATACCATGTGCATCTTTTGTTACATTCTTTTCTCTTGTTCTTTTCTATATACGTCTTTCTTCTTTTCTATGTACTTTTACTAAAATATAAATTGGTTAAAATAATATTATAGTTTCTTGTTTCTGCACAGTGGTAGAATAGAACAGGCCTTATTGGATTGCCCTTTTTATAAAGTGATCAGATATCAGAGGCGTAAGAGGACTTTAAAATTGGAATAATTGACAGAATATAACAATTATGAAAGATGTCAGTCTCATAGTGCATTAGCGGGTTTCAGTAAGCAATTTAAAAAAATGTATGAGGTGGAAAAGCATAGCAAATTATGTGTTTCAGAAAGATTAAAACACCTCTTCCACAGCTACTGATGGTTACCATTCATTGTAAATGACAACAGAGTTTTCTCTATTTTAATTTGATTGATGAGTTCTCAGCAAGCTATAAAAATCCCATTTTCATGAGAAATGCCTTCCTACACACAGACCAACAAGTGTCAGACATACATAAAAGTTGCTCCTAAATTTGCTTTGGACTCCCCTTACTTCAACTAACTTGTTAACGGTCAATTCAGGTGTTGCAAAACTGAAACAACTGAAAACTGGAATCAGCTTCTTTCTTTCACAATGACATGCTCCCACAGAACAGTGAAAATGCCCCTTTTCTTTAAAGCAACAAGTTTTATGACCACAATGATACGCACCACGTTTGCATTTTTCAGATTTCATGCCTATACATCATACCCCCGCCAGGCTGGGGAAGAACTTAATGGCCGTAACAGTCTCAAGCAGTAAAGACTCTTCTGCAAGAAAGCCCACAACTGCATTTTGTAGTAATCAACCCATGACCTTATTTACTGGACTGGGCAGTTCAAAAGATCCTTAAAAATACTGTCCCATCCAGCACGAGATGAAGCCCTCGCTCCTCACTGCCTGAATAATGCCGCGAGACCAGGCTCTGTGCCCGCTAGCCTACACACAGGTCAGCCTTCATCTGCCTTCCCCTGGATTTGGAAATGTGTCCGGTTTCCCAGATGGATCTCAGTGAAGTATGGCTTTCCCTGCACTCGCTATAATATATATCCAGCTATTGGTTTAGGTTGTTGGGGCACCACGGGGGCCAGCACCTCCCTGAGGGGCCAGTAGTGGCGGGGGCTCCCCGGGGGTGGCCGGGCAGGGCCTGGCAACCAGGGCCTGTGCCACCACCTTAGGCCTTTGGTGGTGGGCCTGGCCGGGGCTGGGGGGCCCTGGCCCC
>NW_008794854.1:1070977-1071415 GCF_000699145.1 Aptenodytes forsteri | reverse complement strand
GAGCAGGGCAGGCCGGGGGACAGCCAGGGGCAGTCCCAGCATCGGGCACACCCCCCTGGGGATGGGGACAGGTGGAGGCAGGGCCAAGATGTTGGTCCGCAGGTGGGCCGAGCTCGGCAGGGCCCATGGCCTGGCAGGGCAGGGCTGTGCCACGGCAGACCGGTAGCCCAGGCAGGGACCAAGCCCTCAGCCAAAAGCAGCTCCCACAGGCAGGGGTCGGCCTCACGACCACTCTGTCAGGGAGCCTTTCCCCGTGGCACCAGCGGGATGGGGCTGCCCTCAGCTGCACTGCCTCTGAGCTGGCCCTGAGCCCCCACAGACAAAGCCCTGGCAGGGGGATGCGCTTTGGGCCGTTAGGGATGGTAACGGACATAGACATGGTAACGACGGTGCAGCCGTGCACGGGGAAGGGCGGCTTCCCACAGCATCTTGCACCCC
>NW_008794854.1:1044022-1070145 GCF_000699145.1 Aptenodytes forsteri | reverse complement strand
GAGCTTTCCATAGTTTAAATTTTAGTTTACGCTAACATATCCACAAATAATTTGTGAAAATGATAGATGTAATAACTGTTAGCTGAAGGAAGAAAATTTTATGAGAAACACTTTGAAAATACTGATTTATCAACTCATACAAAATGAAACTTTCTGCATACATAAACATCTGGAACAAACTTTTAACTTACTTGTAATATATTTACATAGGATACAATTTTGCATGGGAAAGAGGGCTTTTTTCCTTCTTCAAATACAAAACCACAACACATTTATAATTAAAAGTTTCTGAGTTTCTGGTTTGCCCATCAGGCAGTTTGTGCACTAGGTAATTTTGTGTGGCTGAAACCGCCACAGGGAGGGGAATAAATAGAAGTAACAGGAAGCTAGGCAAAATCTGAGGAACTTGGTTAACATTAAGTATGTAAGTACGCCTATTGATTAATCCCTTTACAGAGTCGTATCCTAATCCTTACTTTAGATAGCATGTGACTTCAGGACTCTAAAGTTGAATACAACATCTAGTGCTTTTGTATGGTTTGATATCACAACCTGCAGTCACACACAGTGATTTACATGCAGTAATGCAATCTGCAGTCTCATAGCAGAACACTTACAAACCCCAGTTTTACAAAATGTTATGTATAAATCAGAAATTACAATGGAATGCATATACCATTGACTCCTTTGTGCAATTTTCCTGTGAATTTTAATTGGAATTGCTGTGACCTACAGTTGGCTTATAGTGGTCTTACAGGGCCTTAAGCTCCACGAAGACACCTAAGGCCAAAGGAACAGAGAGATTCTTTTTCTTTTCTTCAGAGGGAGACATATCTCTGAAGTCATAGCAGTTGAGGCATTTCCTAAATGAGCTTTTAAAAACCTGGGTAGTAACACTAGTGCTTGCAAATTTTCTGTGGAAAATGGCAAGTTTAGCAATTGTTTTTATTAATTGTGCCACTGAAATACAATATTTGTTAGAAGAATCTAAGCTTAGATATGTACAGCAGCTGAAGTGCTGTATTTCGGACTTGTGCTGCATATTCATCGATTTTGATAGAGCAACAGTTTCTTTTCTTTCACCTTGAATGTTGACAATCAGCACTGAGTTATCCAGACAGGTGAGTTATCCCAAGCTTGTGATCATTTGGGGGTTTTCCGCTTGTGTTATTTTATCTTGTTTATGAAGGGCTGTTTTTTATTTGAAAGTGTACAACAATCATGGTTGTGTGATTCTACCTTTGGACGGGGAGCGGGTTATCAATAGCTTTGTAAACTTATCCATAGAAAGGCTTCCCTGGTGTCTTTCTCTGCCTCAGAATTTGTGGTACATACCTGGCTTAATGGATAAATGTAGTTGTGTTGGCTTCAAAAGAAGTAGAATGATCCACTTATTCATCCATTATTTTTTTACCCATCTTTTCCATGAGTATATATGTGCTTTCTTTTAAGAGATATATTGTTTCAAAACCATAATCGCTTTAAATACATTACAGAATACCATTTCAGAATAAAACACTTACTTTTTTAAATTGGAAATGAGTCTTCTCCTTGAGTTTTATTTTGGAATAGTGAACTGCTTGAAGTTTAAACAAAATATTTCTCTTGAAAGAGAATGCTGTGTTTCTTTTGATCCCAAGTGGTTTGTCATTTGGGGGACAGAAGGGAAGAAGGAATGATTTCAGAACTGACAGACATGAATTTCAGAAGTAATAAGGATTTTAAAGAGCACTCATTTTGCTTTGACTGAAACTGTAACCTGGAATTGCCAACTCTTTAATCATAAACTTCGTTGTATCACACCACGTGTATGAAAGGTAGCTATTAAAAGCAAGAATTTAATATTCATCCTTTGATAAGCCAAGGCAGGATTTGGGCATGAGAAAAGAAGAAAGGAGCAGGCAAGCATAACACTTACCCAATTTTACCTTGCCTCCTCTCTTCCTTCCTTCCAGCAAAGCTAAGAGGAGTCAGTGCCTACGGCCTATATCTACAACGCTGCCTTCTTCCATGCACCACACCTGCTGTCTTTCCAATCAGTAGAAAGTTGCCACTCACTATAATCACAATTGTATCAGACCAGTAGCCTTCTTTCAAAGGGAAAACCCCTGCTGTTCCCACCCTTCTTATCTCTAACACCAGAAGTGACAGCAGGGCAGGATTCCTCCTTAATGTCTATTCAGCAAATTCAGAAGAACACACTGGGAGAACTGCTGAAATTTTTGGGTCAAAATTAATCTCTTAAAATGACATTTGAAAAATTGGG
Organism: Aptenodytes forsteri; assembly: GCF_000699145.1. Classification (NCBI taxonomy): domain Eukaryota; kingdom Metazoa; phylum Chordata; class Aves; order Sphenisciformes; family Spheniscidae; genus Aptenodytes; species Aptenodytes forsteri. The sequence continues at coordinate 1,067,879 of NW_008794854.1, read as the reverse complement.
GCTTGGATTCTGATAGGCAATCAACTGTTATCTTTTTCAGTCCCCTCTTCTCACTGCTTTTCCCTCAGCTACTAATGAAACTGCTTTTATATCAAGCAAGTCCTTTGGATGGAAGAGCAAAACTGATCTGTGTATATGTTATCTATGTTTTAATACTTTTTAATAACTTAATTGATACAAACTGACAGTGAATCCATAAAATGCATGCTTTTCGGTACTTTTTAAAGAACACCTCATTTTAATATTGTTATTTTGTCTTATTACGAGAGAAGGAAGTACTGCCTGGTTTCTGAAGCAATGTAAAGAAAATAGCCTTGAATATGTCAAAATGAGAAAAAGCCACATGGATCTTTGAAATCATATTTATAGCAATCGTTTCCATCGTACTGCTGGAAGTGTCAGAAGGAATATGAGTCTGTACAGTGTATACATGTTTGAGTTGCTCTTTCATTTGCTTCAGTTCTGTTTTTGGATTGGGAAGCCAGAAGACTGTAACTGCAATACACGCTGGCATGTGTAAATGTGGTAGCTGGCAGGAGAAAGAAGGAAATCTCTGTTTAAACATGCGTGATGAAGTCTGAGGATGGTTTTTAAAGAATATTTCAGAATGCAAACCTGGCAGATTTATGATAAGATTTATTTTAACGAATTGTTTCTGCTTTAAAGGTCAGCGAAAAGGCATGTAAGGTTGTGCTGTGATTAAGAATGGCAGGGACCCCTGCTCCAAGTAACTAGGGGCGTGGTGAGTTCTGACCATCACAACATCCCGCATCCCCAGGGCAGCTGCTATCCAGGTTGTTTCCTGACACAATTAAGAGTAGCCTCAGGCTTGCCATAGTTTGTGCTAGAGAGTATCAGCATCTCCTTCCTACATCTCTGAAGGTGGGTATAGCAGTGCCTCCCAGCCTCTCATGCCAACAGGGTGCAGAGAACCCAGCTGATGTGGCCCTTGTGTCAGAAGCTTCTCAGGGGACTGTAGTCAAGTCAGACCCATCTATAAATATATAGGGATGTCATCCTTGTCTCATAAAGGCATTGTGAGGGTAAACATATTAAGCATTGCAAGTCTCTGTTACTTAAATAAGGAAGCCATATAAATAGCTTTGGCAGATAAGAAGTGATCTCATTCTTTCTTATTAACAGATAGAACCTACGTAAAACATAGATAATGTGCTTTTGTTTAGTGATATTAGTGAAGTTGTCTAGATAACAATTTCAAGCAGCAGTGAGGACTGTCTGTAAATTTGGAAGCTGTCTCTTTTAATGATTCCCATTATAATACCAAGAACAGATTTTTTTTTTTTTTAAGTCCATATACCAAAATAAAAACTGTGAAGATTTGTATGATCAAAATAGCATATATATCTAGGTTGGAAAGGAAAGAAGGTGCATTATAACTGCATGGAACAGATTTTACTTATGACAAAAAAATTGCTTCTATTAATGAAACTTATTTTCTTGTTTTGCAGCTTGCAGGCCTGGATTCTATAAAGCATTTGCTGGAAATGTAAAGTGCTCCAAGTGCCCTCCACACAGTTTGACTTACGTAGAAGCAACTTCTGTCTGTCAGTGTGAGAAAGGTTACTTCAGGGCTGAGAAGGACCCACCAACTATGGCATGTACCCGTAAGTCTGATCAGTACCAGTATCTGCAGTTCTCTTCTCCTGCGCCTCATTTATTTATTTTTGTGTTTTAAAAAAAGGATATCAGTTTGTACATTTTGTGAAGAATCCCATTAAAGATAACAAAAAGATTTTTAAAATCAAAATTCAAACATCATATTTCTATTTAGATATCCCTAAGAATACTGACATGTTTCTTAGTTTGGTGACTTTTTAACTTGTAGTTCTGAGAGATAATACAAAGTGTGTAAGCATTGTCATATAGATAACAATGTTGTGTTTTATCTACCAGTATGTATTCTAGATACATGAAAATATGCTTGTACAAAAACTTTCAAAAAACTGAGGAGTCACGTAAAGAAAAAAACTAATATAACATACTCTGCTGTCTCCCCAGCTTTAAATGAAAATTATAAGACAAATATCATCCCAACACAATTGAATAAAAGCTAAACTCTCTAAAAAGAGACAAGAAAATCGTAAAAGGAAGGAAAAAAGATGTATCCAATCAGAAGGAGATATAATTAAACTCTCTTGCATATCATCTTCTTTCAACAGAGAGTTATTCCCTCTTATACAACTGTGATAATGAAAATTCTTTAGAATTTTTGGCAATTTTTAAAATACAACATTTCATGATTTTTTACTAACCTAAATTTGTCATTAAGACAAAACTGATGCCCAGCAATCTAGGGGCAGAAATTCTGACTGAGAAGAGATTTTTATTACTTTGATCAATGTGCTCATGTCTAGAAACGTAAAGCATAAATTTTCTTTTCACTTAATAAAATATTTCTCATAGATTTTCATATGTGGTTTGTTACTCACTGGGATTCATTTATTGATCATGAAGCAACTATATCTGTTTAATCTCAAAACCGGGAACAAACAGCAGCATTTCAAAATCTGTGGGTGAAATACTATATTTACATATAAACTCCTATTATTTAGTAAAGATGATTAAAATCTGTTTGTAAATTTTCTAAGATACCTAGTTTTCTGTGTAGCATTTTGTTAGCTCTTTTGGTGGAGGATTTGATTCAAGTACATTTTTTGCCACAGTCGTCTTGTTAAGAGAATTCTAAAAATATTAACGTGTTAAATGCATGAAGTATTTTAACAGACTAAGTATACGAAAAGCTTAAGAGATAAAACCATGAAAACAAAGTAGTGCTGCAATAACCATCAGTGTATAGTCATAATTTTGGTATGTTTACACTGCGTAAGGCAGCACCATGTAAAAATAACTGAGCTGACACTAGCAGAATTGAACTACTTCCTGTGCTCATGCTAGTCTCTCCAAATGGCACCGTACTGGGCAAATGGGGAATATACCAGGTGATTTGGAGCTGGTTTACGAAGTCATAGGCACTCTGTAATCCTGAGGTCATTACGTAGACCAAGACACTGTCCATCCACTAAATGGGAGTGATGGACACCAAAAATGGCATTCCTCAGATCCAAGGCACTTAGCAGAAAGTTGTCTAATCTAACCATAGGGTTTTCAGATGGGAAGGGTCAATCCAGCCTCCAGCTACTGAAGGGACATAGGGTTCAGAGAGGCACCCCAATCCAATGCACACAATCTGCTGTCAGCTCACTCTGGAGCAAGGCACATAGGCCTACCTTTTTGCACAAAATATGTGAGAGAATAAACAATGTTGTTCCAGACTTCCCGCAGGAAAATGGTGATTACAAATAATTCTACTCAAATGAGTGCCCCAAGCACAGGCCATTAAAAACTTATGCACAGAACTAACACATCCCAGGCGCTCTTGACAGTTTCACACTTAGAAAGATGGTCTCACTCATGCATTATGCAGATGCGGTTCCATATTATTTATAAGTCATTGATTTTTCATCTCCAAAAGACAGTTCTTCTCTGAAAAAATTACTCATACATGGCATTATGTTTCCATAATAATCTTTCAGGGCACAATTTTAAGCCCTGCTACCCATTAGTATGGATAAGGTAGGGAGGAGCATGAGAGGCCTGTGGCATCAGGGAGCAGGTACCTACAACACCCCAGTGCTTTCCTAACAACAGCGGGGTACTGAGAGCTGCTTTGGCCAAAAACTGTCAGGGAAGTCTTGCTGCCAGACCTCTCCGTTCCTGCTGATGATGTCAGCCAAAGCAACTGAGTGAGCGGAGGCAGGGAAGAAATCAACCACAACAGAGGTACCAGTGCCCCATCTCACCCCAACTTGGGAGAAATAAGAAATAAAGGAGACAGTGAACCACATTCTAGTTTCTGCCTTGCTCTTGGTTCAGTGCCACCATGCATTGCCTCTCATTCAGCCTAGACTGCAAGGTATCAGTCCTTCATTGACTGTAACAGGAGATGTATTCATCTTATACCTATGATCATGATTATTTCACTAATTGTCAGTTCTGCAAATGACACCAAGACTCTTGACAGGCAGACTGCGTTCTTATCTTCTTGCACATCATCAGTAATGAAGAGTCTGGAGGCCAAATTGTTCCCTAAGTGATATCTTTAGCCCCACTGGTTTCAAATTACGCTCTCAGTTATTAAAATTATGTTTCTGTCATAAATACAACCTTACTGCCTTCGGTGGGTCTGTGCAGATGTGGCTAATTTAAATTTAATAAACAAAGATACAGATATGAGTAGAATTTAGATTCTTCCTTCCAAACTGTCATGCTTTACTGTAATAAAAGGAGTTGAAAAGTTAGGAACAAAATGAGCCAATTTGACTAAATAGAGAGAAAAGGCTGTGCAGTAAGAAAATGCCTTTTCTACATAACCACTTTTGGGGCAGATCTGCATTTTTGATGTTCATTTGCAAATTTGTATCCTGACATGTGAGATGTGACATAAGAGATTAGAAATTTTTCTTGTGACGTTTTAAATGAGAGTTGTTCTTGAATTAAACACATGTGCTGGTTTCAGCTGGGATAATTTCGTTCCTAGTAGCTGGTACAGTGCTGTGTGTTGGATTTAGGATGAGAATAATGTTGATAACACACCCATGTTTTAGTTGTTGCTAAGCAGTGCTCACACTAGTCAAGGACTTTTCAGCTTCCCATGCTCTACCGACTGAGAAGGCTGGAGGTGCACAAGAAGCTGGGAGGGGGCACAGCCAGGACAGCTGACCCAAACTGGCCACAGGGACATTCCATACCATGTGACGTCATGCTCAGTAGAGAAACTGGGGAAAGCTGGGCGGGGGGGCCGCTGCTCGGGGACTGGCTGGGCATCGGTCGGCGGGTGGTGAGCAGTTGTACTGTGCATCACTTGCTTTGTGTATTATTATTATTATCATTTTATTTCAATTATTAAACTTTTTATCTCAACCCACGAGTTTTTCTCACTTGTGCTCTTCCAATTCTCTCCCCCATCCCACCGGGTGGGGGGGGGAGTGAGCGAGCGGCTGTGTGGTGCTCAGTTGCCGACTGAGGTTAAACCACAATTCCTCACTCCAGAATTTTTCCTCAGTACTGGAAAACTTGCATATGCAGCATTATGGAAAATAAGGACCTTGATTTACGAGACTGTGAAATTAAGAGTTTAGCTTCAGACATCCACTTTTTTCAAGATGAGCTTCAAATCTAGTTTCATTAATTCTATGAAAGTGCATACTGTATGCTTTTCCAAAATTGTACAGTTCCCATTTTTACTTCATGTAACTGTATTTTGTAAAAGAAGAGTGTGCACTTTGCAGAAAAGCATAATAGAAATCTGATTTTAATAAAAGGAATGAAAATTACATTAGGATATATTGTTAATCTTTCTCCTAGTCTTTTTTCATTTGATTGGCACTTGTTAACAATCTCTTGCTGCTACTTTTTCTCCTTATTGTATTTCTTTGCCATATGCGAGTACTCTATCAGTGATCTCTCTGCATACACAGTGAGCAACAAATAGCATCATACCTAATCCCCTGTCTGATTACTCTGTACATAAACTCTAACATTTCCCACTATAATGTAATTGGATAAATTGATCCATCTTTTCAAGGTCAAAGGCAGGCAGGCTTATATTGGGTGTCTCAGTCTGGATGCATCTCTTTTCATGTTATGCTTAAACAATTTTGAACCAAACAAACTTATGCTCTGTTCAATAACCTCTGCCACAAACTGTATCCTCTATTTTTAAGAGTCAACGCTGTATTCCAGCAGCAAAATCAAGCAACATACTTGAAGCCTTCAACTCTACTGCCTCTATTGTTATTTTTATAAATATACTTGTTTGAAGTTTATCATTACGCTCAGACTTGGAGTATTGGTTTGCAGTCACTGGCTTCCATTCTTCCTGCCTGCCTCAGAAAAAGAATAAGTGATCTGAAAAGGAAAAAATGTAATACAGCATTCTTGATCAAGTGACACTACTTATTTATGCTACATGTATGTATGTATACAAAAAAGCAATTATGAACTCAAGTGGCACAGCCAGATGTTGATTCTGAGTATTCTCAGAATACGATGTTTAATTTTTGCCCTTCCACTGTAAATTCAGTAGTCAAATAACACACACTTCTAAGTCCAATAGTTGGTAATGGACAGTTCTCACTTAAAAAACAAGTTTTTTTCCAGACAGTCATCACTCTGTAGTGTTTAAAACACTGCATTGCCCTCACTAGACTTCTGCAGCGTTGGGTTTGCTCCTCCCTCCTTCCATAAAGAGCAAAATGCACTTCACCTTCACAGAGGGGGAGAATACGCAAAGTAAGATGGAGGTGCAAAGCACTGCATGAGGCATAAACTCAGCTCAGTTGCTTTTGGAGTGGGCCTGCTTCTCCATAAGACATCAATGCCAGTCTACTCCACAGAGAGTGTAGAAATACTTCTTATATTATAATTTGTAAATGAAGCAAAAGACATGGCTCACACTCGGGCTGTGTTTCATCTAAGAAGCAGAAGAGCTGCGTTTTTTTAATGCTCATCCATCTGAACTGTTTTACTCTCTTGCATAAAATCCAAAGTCATGAATTTTGCTGTGAGGAAAGGATCCATCATTTTCACCAATATACTTGTTTTCCTTAAAAATCAATATATGGAAATCCCTGAGAGCTTTGCACACAGATGTCTGCAGAAGGCTTATTGCTGCCAAGTTTTTCCAATGTGTCAAATAATCTTTGTATAATTTATAAATTATAACAAAGCAATCAGGCCACATTCATAAAAGCCCAGTGACACATAATTTAGCTGAATCTGAGGATTAGAATTAATTGTCTCTCTTTGTTCCAAGTTCTAAATCTTAGCAAATGATTCACTGCATGTCATTACAGCTTAATATTTGCATGAAATCACAGTTTAACTGACATAATTTAACAGCAATTAAAAAGCTATTTAATCGTCATGCAAATTGGCATGAGGGGCGTTGAGTATGAAGGGTGTCTGAGATTTTTTTCAGTATTTGCAGGCGGACAGTCATATACTTTCAGACACCCCTAACACAATTGATAATGTTGTCCCTATTCATTGAAATGTGATATACAATAATTCATGTTTTCTCTTACAATTGAGGATTAAGTCCCAAATCATGAATATAACAACCTTCACTCTCCAGTACAAATAAAAAATAAATTTTAAAAAAAAGTGTATTTTATCTACTGTATTGGTTCTTCTACTGATGCCATCTGCATATAGTATAACAAAAATCTGATAGAAAATCAAAATTGACAAAGCCAGGCAAAACTCTCCTATTGCCTGGATTCACATTAATTCCTGTTTTGGCCTGCCAAAGTTGATGAAGTAACATAAAAAAAACCTGAGCTATGATGACCCATTGTCATAATAGCTATAGTTTATGTAAGAATAAATTTAAGCCAGTTTTAAAACATTGGCTCCAGTCCTTCGAGCAATTACACACATGCTTAGTTCTAAGTGCATGAGTATTACCAATTATTTCAAGGGGATTACTGATCCGCTTAAAGTTATGCACATATGTAAGTGTGATTAAGGCTCATCCTCCATATTCCTAAAACTCCTTGTTGGTTTTAACAGTGGGAATTTGTTAAGAGCAGTCATTATTTAATTCTCACAGCATGTTTTTAGAGGAAACATAATTATTCCTGTCTTCTGCACATAAATAAGAAGAACTGAAGCTGAAGTAATCTGTGCTAGTTTTAGTAATCTGTGCTAGTTTTAGCTTACTCTGATCTCAGGACTCTTTTCCAGAGTAGCTAGAACCATCAACTTCACAGTAATTTTACAGGAGGTTTAGAGACTTGTAAATCTGAGACACTCTAAGGTTGTAGGAGCTTTTGGACCACATCAGCATCTTCAAGGCTGTACCTTGTCTCTGTCTTCCACACCGTTGGAAAATGATATATCAATATAATTAGCCTTTGTTAACAAGTTGCATTTATAAATACTTACATATTACAGTATTTCAGACGCTTTGGTGTTAGACTTATCACAAGGTCACAGTCAAAGACCAGGAAGGAAATACTCAAAATAATCCCTGTGACCATAAAACCTCCAAATTACAAAAATAATTTTCATCTGACGGGTTCCAGAAATATCGATTTTCAGTACAAATGAGCCACATACCGTTCAGCTAAATGATTCCTTGATATGCTGAAAAATAACTGGTCTTTACTGTCAGGGGCTTTTTGGCCACTAACTATGAACTCTGCACAGATAGATAGACGAATAAATACTCACACATTCAAAATATTTTAAACTTTCTTGCCCACTAAAAAAATGCAAAGCAATGTAACACCTCCAAATATTTTAATTATCAAGTGCTTGAAATCCAGCAGCTAACTCATCATTTACTTTAGGGCAAAAATCATTTTAATGAAAACATAGTCTCAGCTCTTTAAAGTTACAAATAAATGCCAGAAAGAAAAAAGCAACTCAAATGTTCAACTACAGTTCACAGAAAACCTTAACATTTATTAGTTCACGTTATCCCTCCCATGCCATACAAACCTTTTTTCCCTTTACAAGCATTCCAGCTTTTATACCCACATTTATGCCACATAAGTAAACAAATAGCATCACTTAAAAATTACAAATGTTGGTGAATAGTGACCTTTTTTCTGCAACTATTACTGCCTCTCTCCTTCATTAAAGTTAGTATTCATTCTTGCTGCTATGTGTAGGTACAACTGTATAGATCTTTACTACTATATAGTTTATTAGTAAAATGTAAGATATAGTAATGTTTTCTGTTAAAGTATGGTCCATTTTAGTTTTCAGGGTCATCTTCACGAATTAAGAACTTGAATAAATGGATCTATTTCAATTGTAGGTGAATATTTCAGAACCACTCATGGGCTAGATTTTCTAAATCAATACATTTTGTTTAGTCAAATAAATAGCTAAAAGTTTGACAATCGAATCAGTGTATCAGTGCTGTAGTAATTGCAGATCTTAAGGAAAAAAAGAAATAATGGAATTGAATGATTAGAAAAAAGTTTTTTTTTTTTTTTCTGAGATTTGAAATCCTGATTTATATATGAAATGTTGGGAGGAGCTTTGATATTTTGGTTTCCTTCCTAATGCAAAGTTCTGACCATTTATGTGACCATCCTTTGGGCACAAGGTCTTGCCCTCATCCTACAAGTAGTTAAACTGGACTTTACAAGAGTGTTGATCAATACTTTTGTTTGTTTCTTTATTTAGTTCTTCTCTCATTGTCCTAAAGTTTTTATAAAGGACATTATGATATTTTAATTATCTAACTCTCTCAGATTTACTGTGCCACTCAATTTGTTGGGTGAAATACATTCTGTGTAAGAATTAGCTGATGTCATTTGCAAATGTTTCATACAGTCTTTCAGTCTGCTTGAGAGACCCTGAAGTAATGAAAAGCTCACTTGAAGTTTGAACAGTATCTCAATCAAAACTTTATACTTAAGTCTTGCTGGCAGGTTGTATAAATCATGAAAAGCAGCAAAGCAAGCTGCAAGTTTTCAAAGTTCTGCTAACCATTGGCTAAGCAATCCGTGTCCACTGTGATTTTATGTTGAGAGCTGGGAATATAACGCTTATTCAACTCATTCAGCTCAAAAAACCCCGGAGATCGCCAGTTGAGTTTACCACAGTCATCTTATATATATCAAAACCTGGAGTAGAAGGCCTTGCATTTCGCCAAATCTGTGTTTCTTACATAATTTTTATGGGCATATTTTGGGGCTAGACACAAATTGCTTTTGAAAACCATGTGTCTGTAAGTGCTTGGTTGAAATATGTTAAGTGGAAGAAGAATATAATAAGAAATGGAAATAAGATTATTCAGACTTCCTTTAACAGTTTCTGCCTTTCCTTCACCCCTTCACTAATTCCTATCTGAAAAATCATTAGGTGGTAAAGTTCTTCCATCAGACTGTGGAAGCTGATTTATAAAGCCTGAGATGATTTACATGTGATCCTACACAGTAAGTCAGCATAACAGCTTAAAACTTGTTGAGGTGGACATACCTTGACTATTGTGGGATCCATGGGAAATGGTCACTTGTGGTTCATCCGGCAGTACACAGAAAGCTTTGCTGCCTGCTTGCTAGCTGAGAGCTTTCCTATACTCTGCCTGCCACTACTATCTTTGCATCCCTCCCCACAGTCTTCAAGAATTATTTTTTCTCCTGCTTTGCCGACATCCTTTTGGATCTTTAGCTTGCAAGGTTGATGTCTTCACTGTTATACTGATGCTGATGAGATGCCAGGTGGGAAAGAAAAAACTTGTAAACTGTCTCTCGTGCCTAATAGTCTTGGCCTGTTGCCACCTAACTCTCTCAATGAACAGCAGCAAAGAAATCCCTGGGGATAAGCAGTGGAGGATAGAAAAAATACCTGGCACTGCAGAACTAGTACAAACAATTTTACCTCTTGTAGTTATTCCAAAGCTGTTATTTATTTATTATTCAATTTAACTCTTATAAAACATTAAAGATTATAAGTATCAGAAAAGCCTACATTACTAGCCATAAAATAAGGAAATAAATTTTGTGGTTAAAGCTCTACCCCAGTATCCCACAAGATCAACAGATATTTAGTGCAAATTTGTGTTATCAAGTCTAGGTTTGACATTCCCAAGTCATTTTTATATTGCCTTAAATTACTTCTGCATTAATTCTAATTTATTTAGATTATTCAGCTTTTTATGATCTCACCTATTTATTATTCCTGCTTAATTTTCAAGGATTGTAAGTATTTAGATAATTTTTCATTTTTCCATTGAATTTGTTATTGAAACGTACTTAGCTTCTATTTGCAAATAATTGCCTTAAGACTAAAATATTTTTTCATGTTTTTTTTTTCTCCAAAATAGACAGCTGTCACTTAACAGCCTTTTCCCTCCTTCTCTGCAGGGCCACCTTCTGCTCCGAGGAATGTGATTTTTAACATCAATGAAACAGCTCTCATGTTGGAATGGAGCCCCCCGAGCGATACCGGAGGAAGAAAAGATCTCACTTACAGTGTCATCTGTAAGAAATGTGGGTTGGACGCCAGCCAGTGTGAGATTTGTGGGGGAGGTATCCGTTTCATCCCCAGGCACACGGGACTCATCAACTCCTCTGTGACAGTGCTTGACTTTGTGTCGCACGTGAACTACACCTTTGAAATAGAAGCCATGAATGGGGTCTCAGAGCTGAGTTTCTCTCCCAAGCAGTTCACAGCTATCACGGTTACCACAGACCAAGATGGTAAGTCCCAGCACTGCATGTCTGTCACTGTGCCCCTGTCATCTATGCACTTATTAGGGGGATCGTTTTGTTTCTTGGAAGTCTGGGTCAGCAAGTTAGGATGTTTTGCAGATTGTTACACGTTTTTAACTGCTTTTGGTGAGGACTTCCAGCTTCTGGAAGCTGCTGAGGGCATTAAATATTTTTGTCAGTTGGCCCTTGACTCCAATACACAGGGCACAAAAACATATCTTCCTGTTTAAAATTAAGTGCAAGCTTTAACTACCTGAGACTAGCTGTATCAGTGGTTCATCAGAACTGAAGGCTGTATCTGGTGGTTTTCCAAGTCTTTCCTTATGATTTCCGTTTTGAAAGAGTAAAACACCCCAGGTTATCTATTGCAATTTCACAATTCAAAGATGAAATGAAAGTGAACTCACTTCCTTTAGTATCCATGTTTCATAGTACTAATACAGCACGCTTCCCTGTAAGATATTTCAACATCTGTATGAGCCATTTCCTTAGGTGAGGTATCATAATAGATTTTTTTGTTCCTTTAATTGTCCACTTTGCATTACTGTTTTTGAGCTTTTTCTTCCCCCCGTTTCAGTTCAAATTCATGTCCAAGACCGACCTTTATGAGAAACATGGGAAACAAAGAGAGCTCTATATTTTTGTTTATTTCTGCAACTTTTTCCTCTTCCATCTTTAGAAATACTTACTATGCCAGGAAACAGCGTCACAGGTTACCAACAAAGCCACCTATATAGCAGTGTTATCTTCTGGCTTGTGTTACTGTAGATGAGAAGGTTATTTCAAAATTATCCCTTGCTGACATTTGTTCCAGAAATGGTTTCCACCTACTGTGCAGTGACATTGCAACTGTAGCTGAATGTAGAACAGGAACCGAACTGGCAAAACTACGGTTTTGAGTAGAAGACCTTTGATAATATGAAAGTATTTACTAAAAGTGCTAATGTTCAGAAAGATCCTATTGTGTTCCACTTGTAGAAAGGCCGTGGGTTCTTTCATTGATCAGCCTAGCAAAAATCTGCTTACCTGTGTATCTGGGACAAGTAGTTTTGTTGATGAGTAAGTAATGACTTGTTTGCCTTTGGGCATACAAAAATTAACAGCTTGCTGTGATGATGATGATGATAATGACAATGATAGTACTAATAATATTCATGAAAATGGATTAGAAAAAGCATGAAAACTACTCACTCACCATTCATGTGATGATGGTAACAGAAGAGCTAATTATCTAAGATGCCTAATGATATACGCCTTGCACTGAGAATTGCCTTAAGCTCTTAGGCTATGTATCATGTTGTGAACCTGTATCTCTCTTTTCCTTTCTAATTAAAGGAAAAAAATGAGGTGCCAGAAACTACCCCTATATATACTTATTTTTAGATGTTTTGTTACATGGTACTAAATGCAAGTCACCAAGCATGCACAGGTGGAGGTCACCAGATATATGGTTTGTTTTTAAACTGGCTAACAGCTGTGTGAACACAGCTTGTGATATGTATTTAAGCGGTGGGCTTTTAAAAAATGTCTTGCTGTTATCTGTTCCTGGTTTAAGGATATAGATTTTCACTGCAGTTTACTCAAAACAGGGAAAAGACCAATGTTTTGATAATTTGTGACACGCTGACAGTAAACTCTAGAGTGTAGGCTGCTTGCATTCCCTATAATAATTCTTACATTACTAAAAATTATGTTGGAAGGGCTTCAGAGAATTTAAGACCAGATTTCCAGAATATCTGTCAGTTTATTTGGATATAAAAAGACAGTTTTGAAGGAGAAAGCATTGTAAAAAATGAAATGGAGGCATCTATAAAATGTAGTTTAAAGATAAAGCTTCAGAGAATTTAAGACCAGATTTCCAGAATATCTGTCAGTTTATTTGGATATAAAAAGACAGTTTTGAAGGAGAAAGCATTGTAAAAAATGAAATACAGGCATCTATAAAATGTAGTTATAAAGATAAAACCAATTTTGTAGGCTTACAAACCATGTAGTTGTATAAGATCATAAGCACGGTAACTATATATTTAAAAGTAAAGAGAGAAAGATAATGTCATATGAAATATGGATGAAAATTAATGGAGTTTTAGTTGATGGAAATTATTGAGAGGACAATGAACATTTTTTGTGAGATACTTTTAGTCAGAAATAGGAAGTGTAATGGAGAAAGCTAGAGTATCTAACCTCAGAAAAGGAAGCTGTAGAACTAAAGCTTCAGAACGTTGCAGAGACTTTATTAATGTTTATAAATCACATCGAAGTTCTCAGGTAAAAGGATTAGTGACCTTTTTATTTTTATTGTTAGCCAGCTATTAGTAAACAATTTATAGTTTTGCTTTTGCCATATTTACCAAAATACTAAATAATTGCCTTTATATGGCTTTTTTTTTTCTAGCTATACCGCCAAAGAGTAAACTCACTGTTGCAATCTTTCCTTGTAATCTTACTTATACTGAAATGGACAGTACTTATTGCATGGTGTTGCAGGTTTGTGCACATGTTCATATAAAACAAAGATCCAAGATTATATGCATGACATGACAACAAATCAAAAATATCTTAATGTGTACAAGGACTGCATTACCAGAAGTCCAAACATACTGGTTTAAAACAATTTTTCTCTTTTGATATGTGTCTAATGTGAAAGATCTAGATCTATAATAAATTATACCTACACAACATATTTATCCCATGCTCATACTACCTTTTTATATGTAATCTTTTCATACATACTGTTTTAATGTTTTTGGTATAGACGTTGCATGAAGTGATAGACTTCTTTATAAATATATAAATTGTTTTCTTCAATTGTCACATCTTTGTTAAGAATATAGAACAGTATCTTCAGCTCTTGTAAATCCAGTCCATTCTGTTAGCTGTAATAATTTACAGTAGCTGAGGAGCTAGCATGTTATTTTCTTTGAGCATATTGGGTTTACTTCCCTCTAGTGGCCCTTTCTTTTTGATGGTTTATGTGAAATTAACAGATTCTTCTTTAAACATGCAAAATTATGAGCTTGTTCTTCAGGGGTTTTTCTCTCTTTTTGGAGGAAATATTGCTGTTGGCATTTTGCTGAATAAAGTAATGCAATGAAGAGTACTGTGGGCATCCACAGAAACTGAAGAATTGTATTCTACAACAGTTAGTGAGCAGAGCAGTCTGAGAGCATCAAAGAGTGAGAATATTTGCTGACAGGAGAACTGAACTAGTTCAAAAGTGATTAAGGCTCATCTTTATGCACAGACCTCTACCACAACTAATATTAAAATCTTGACTACCTCCTCATGCAATCACCAGCATCAACAAGATTAAGTACACTGCTCAGCTCTAACAAGGACAAGAAGCAGACTAAAGGAAAATAACACTTTTAAAAGGCTTTGCAAACTGCATCCCGCAAACCTCTCTGCGGTTTGATGACTAAAGCATTACCAGACCTGATCAAATACTGAAAAAATATTACTAACATTAATGTAAGTCATATAAAAAGAATTTGGTAGCATTCATTACTTTTTTAGTTATTAATTTTGTACAAATATTTGTAAATTCCATATCCATGTTTTTGGTTTCCCCCCCAGGCTTCATAAGGAAACAAAGTTTCTGTGATCACATTGTCAGACAGCATAAAGAACTGTGAACCCATTAACCAACATGAGTTTGATAACAGAGAAAAAGATTTCACAGATATTTTGTGCTCTCAATGGAAGCATGAAAAATGACCACTTACAGTCACCAAGCTGTTGATTGGGTCTGCAAGTCAAAAAGCAAGGTTCGGCTACATAAGGCTTGCTTACTGGACTAGAGACACCAGCTGACCGACCACTTAACCTGTCTATTGGCTAGTCAGTAAAGAAAGAATATATATAGTTCCTGTATGACCACAGCACATGCTGTCCCTTGTCCAGCAAGTGTGGCAAACAAGGATGAGGTAGGGATGTGTTAGGAAGTGTAGATGTTGCAGATGGAGAGATGAGGGAAGTGAGCTACATGCTACTCTTGCGTAGCTTTGTTTCAAAATGTTTTGAGATATCAAAATAATCCCTACTTTAAATTCAGATAAATGGACAGATAGATAAACAGAACGAGATTCTGCTCAGAAAAGCACTTAAGCAAAGTCCCTGTTCAAGGAAGAACATTAGCACATATTAAGAGCTTTCCCAAATCACTGCCAAAGTAATTTGTAAACAACTGAAAGGTAAAACATGTTTTCAGAAAAGCCTCATCAAAAAATGTTTAACAATACTGTTGTTCAGAAAAGTGCCTGGATGCCTTTTCTTTATGGGAGAGAGAAAGTTTTATACAGCAGTAAATATGCTGAGTATAAAGTAATTGTACTCAATCAACTTTAAATCATTGTGTGAAGCAGCAGAGAATTATATGCTGAATTGTAATTTATGTTTCTCTTATGACTAATGGAAGCAGGAGACACCTCACTATATAACTTTCTTGGCATGCCTTAGAGTCTGCATTGCCTAAAGAACATTCAGAAGTACTTGAGGTTTTTCATACATAATTAAAGTAGTAAATAATGAATAATTAAGCAAAACAGAACTTAAAACAATAGTTCCTATTTCCAAATAATGGTCCACATACACATTCACTCAGTGGGCTTTCATATGTTGTATTACTTGAGAACAGAGGGGGTTTTCAACATTACACTGTGCAGAGGTGGAGTAGAGTCGCGAGACGTACCCTGAGTACATGATTATACAGACAGATAGTGGCCTGCTCCGTTTCAGTCCACCATTTCAACTGCATCACTGAGGAGCGGCAGTCCGTAGCTATAGTGTTTCTCTGACTGAGTAGTTTCCTCATTGTCCTGTCCGCATCTTCACCACATCATGTTCCTCCTGTGGGACTCCATGCTGGCAGCCCCCAGCTTACCTTTCACCTGCAAGTCCCAATGCAGTGACCTCCCCTAAAATCACTGTCCAGCCGTGGGACACTTCACGGGCATCGTTCCGTTCGTGGGCTCCTTCTGCATGTCTTTCCTGCCTTGGTGGAAAGCTTACACTAGAGAAATACTCCTTCTGCCATTGCATCCCAGAAATCTCATTTTTCTCCCTCCTGAGTTCTGCAGTTTGTGAACGACTCTGGTCTCTGTGACATCAAAGACCTGCTACCAGTGAACAAAGTTTGAGGCATGAGAGACTTTCACTCTGTCTGGGCACACACCCTATCACTATATTAAAGACCTGTCTAGTTTTGCTTGTGTCTGTCTAGTGTTGGCAGCCTGTGACTAGCTGAGGTTTTCAAGCAGACTCTGAAACTGCAAATCTGGCAGGATTCCTTTGTCTAATACATTTTATTTTATGTGAGCCATTGGCAGATATATACTAGGTGATAAGATGTTTCCTAATCTGATGGTAAAATCTTGCCAGTGTCTGAAAGGGATTGCCTTTCATCTAATTCCTTTTTCAAAATAAATTACGGCCAAGTCGTGTCTCCTAGTACAGGTGGCTCCTCAGACATATTTGTAGCCCAGTGTGGATGGTCTGTAGCAACAGCAACCTCTTATCACTCTCTTAGAGCTGTGGGAACTGAGGAATGCATGGAAGGATTTCAGTGTCTCTTCCAGGAATAAACATGACCGTATCACCACGAATTAATGGCATATAGCATTATAATAACAATGCAGATGGTGTAAGTTGTTAAGAGCCTCATCTGACTGTCAGAAAAGCATCTCAGTGGTACTACCAGGACAGTTTATCAGGATTAATCCTTCTGGCTGATGACAGTATAGTTTCAGGATGCTCATTGGTGTGGCAGGGGAGTTCCCTGTTCACTCATCCTAAGTTGATTCCCATAGTAGCATCTGACTTTCACCCTAATCAAAAGTCCACTTTCCTTTTTCCCCCCCCCGAGTCTCAAATCTCTACAGATGTGATTGTCCTTTGTAACTTTAAAGTCAAGAAAGCTGCTTTTTTCATAATGACATGATGAAGCCCTTTGAACTGTCTTCCAAACTGTTTATGTTAATGGTTTATAAATCTAAAGGAACAGCTATTTCTAATCACTGATTGTCGAAATGGAATAGCAGGTCACATAAAAGCCCGTTATGAAACAGTCACAAAACAACCTCCATCAGACATTGCCAGAGCTCAAGCCACATGAAAGAAAGGTCATGAAATTTTCATACATGACAATAAATATGTATGGCATTTGTTTACCTGACACCTACAGCTGTATTGATAGTTCAACCAAACCCTGTACTGTCATGGGAGCAGTGCAGAACAGTGCTGCTGGTGCTATTTATGCGACAAATTTGAAGAGAAATATTAACTCATTGGTTACTGGCTAGGGACAGTCTATAAATGTCCATACTGAACGCGATGTGAAGACAGTAAGAGGGATTACTAACAAAAAAAAAAGTTTGAGATGTGTACTCCCTATTTTAAGTCACTTCTGAACAATACGTTTAAACAATACATTTAAAAAAGGTATTCAGCATTATGCAATGAGTATTCAGGCCAGTCTGTTAAACTGTATGAATGTATACGCATATTTATGTCAGTGTGTATATAAATTAAGCATTTACAGTTGGAAAGAAAACCACAAGGCAAAAATGCTAAATCTCAATTCTCAGACTTGTTCAACTAACACTCTGTTGAACACTCTTCAGGTCTGCCAAAATTCAAAGTTCTGAGGCAAGGTTACCCACAGATTTTCATTTGCTGGTCACCTCTGTACATTTAGACTACTTTTTGCTCACGTTTCTTTACACATATGCCTGATTATTACACAGTATTCATAGGTGAAAAATGGCTTTTAAAGCAATCTTGATTTATATCCTGAAGATTTTTTAAATACTTATAAATTTTCTTTAACAAATATGTTCTTTTTCTGCTGGCAGGTATTGATGTTCAGTCATTTCTTTAATGCAGCAAAAGTCAACCTGATTCCATTTACTTTCATTTCTCATTCACCAGTATTATCCATTAAGCTAGTCAGACTATGCATAGCTTTAAGGTATGTTTCTCTAAGTTACGCAATATGAGGAGAACAAAATGAGATTCTAGTTTGAAGGAGGAGGGGAAAGAGGTTAATCGATACTGTAAAGTATTTTTCCCATAATATACTTACCGGTGTGGTCTTTCAGCTTTTATAATAGTTTCTTTCATTGCATAGCACACTATTATTTATAACCATTGGCAATTTGTCTGTGACATGCATTTTCAGCAAGTTTCTGATTTAAGTTGTAGTCGCTAAAATACTACGTCCAAATGCTGCAACAATTGTATATTTAATAATAATAGTTTATTTCAATTTGTAAAAGGGACATTTGTGGAGAAAAATGTAAAACAATCGTTACAAATAAATTGGTAGGCATACAGCACTGGGATAAGAAATATGCCTTTATTTTGTTTGTTCCTATTGTAGTCAGTAGCTGCGAAGGGCATTCAGCACATGATGAATGAGATGTTCATTCATCAACTTTGGTGATTTTAAACAAGAATGTCAAATAAGCTTATTGGTGCTATCTGCACATCACTCAGCTAAGAACCAGGTTAGGATAATCAAGCACATTTCGGTTAGCTGGAACCTCTCACAATGAATGATACATAGAAGAATCATTACTGAGCGTTCTAGTCAAGGTAGGGTGCAAGATATTTCAGATATAAACTGGTGACTTAAGTAATTAGAAACTTCTGCCACAAATGTTAACTGACCGACTTGCGAAATTCTTCAGAGTTAGATTAGGAACCTTCTGTTTTCAAAATTTACCTAAACATTTCTGAAAGCTATTTCATTAAAAAAAAACCCAAAACCCCCCAAAAAACAAAAAACCAACCACAACTATGGTGTTCCCAGTATATGACAAGTGGAATGAAGACTTCTGTTGCATTCTTGGCAGGAGGACTGATTTTGGTCAAGGGTAGTAAAGGAAGACATTCATCACGGCTAGTCAATCTGAAACAAATTGTGTTTGTAGATGTCATGACTTTCACGCAAACCTTTAGGGAGCATGTTCAAAATGAAGGACCTGGTAAATTACAAACCAATTCTGCTGATGTTTGCTATGGGGTCTTTAAAGCAATTATGTCAGTAGCAGGTTGCTCCGATTCATTTGCTTCTTAAAATGTAGTTTCTTCATTACACTCAACAACCCTTCTCCTTCCACTTCTGTGACTCTTCCATATGCATTTGCCTTAGGCTCACAGATTGGAAATAGTTTTTTTCATTTATATACAATAATATCATTAAGTTGTGCACATTGGAATAAGGTTGAGAGCAGACTCAAAATTACATAGTTTCTAAAGCTTCAGAAATGTATTTATTTTACAGTTCTGTTAGCTTCAAGATAATATTTCTAATAACACGCTTTTGCCTTTTTCTGCCCAGACTAACAATGAGAGACATCTGTTTACTATCTTCATATCTGTGTTACATATTTAAATGTTTTCCCACTGTGGTAAAATTTATACTGGGTCTCCAATGCACAAATAATAAAGATTGCTCCTCTGAAAAGATTATACTAGCCAGGATATGCACACTTAATATTTCGTTTAGGAGAAGGAAGAGGAATGTGAATAAAAGAATTTATATTACAAAAAATAAACTTTAAAAAAACATTACATTTAATAAATTTTTAAAAAATTTATTCAGCAAATTGAACCAATTTGATCACCATATTTCTTTCTTGGAATAACAATGTCATCTTGTACGCTAAACTAGTCAGTATTTGAAAACTGAAATTTTAAAGCAAATATTTACAAGAAATCTCTAATTGCAAAATTGGATCTAATGTCCCAAAGCTGTTTCACTGGAAGTCAGTTACAGATGTCCCACTGGATAAAAAGCAAGGGAGGCCTGGCTCAGCTAAGCTTTCCTGAACACTCCCGTTGTCTCCTTTACTCTTTCTGAGTTCTTTTGCCTTCATTCACAGTACTCAGATAACTAGTCACAACTTTTCTGCTGAAGTTAATGGCAAACCCTATAAATTGCTCCAGTGTTAATTAAATCTCATTCTTCATTGAATTAATCTACATTTGCAAGAATTTTCTTTGTGCTTATTCTGTCTGAATATAAAGTAATATTTTTAAACTTGTCTTTTCCATATCTTTTTAAATAATACATGCAGCAGCTTCTAAAACATGTGCTTGATCTATAATTGTATTGAAGTGTTTAGAGATTAATGTGCATTATCTAAGTGACTCATAAATTCTAACTTGTTATGCATTGCAAACAGCTGATGTATGATCCCGTAAGTTACTGACAAGTTGTTCAGCCAGTTTCTAATACTGTATTTTACAGTTTAGAAATAAACTATCATTTTATTATATTAACTCAAATCTGTCTGGAAAACAAATTGTCTGATTCCAATGACTGGTTCATATGTACATAATATTAAGCTCTAAACTCCGTTTTTCAAAATTAGATTGTTCTCCTAAAATTATCTAACAATTCTTTTTATCCTGTAATTGAAGATCAATGAGGACTAAAAAAAAATTTTTTTACAGGGTAGGGTAATGGAGTAATGGGATTCAGGAAATTCAGTCTATAGTTTGAGGATGATGGGCTACGGTCTGCCAACAATAGAGCAGATATGAGTCTGCCTTCTTCCCTCAACTCGTACATTTTTCTGTCAAGCTAAAAATGTCATTTACTAATTAGACGAGGTGAATTTTTGATATGTTGTTGCCATATATTCACAGATACGATTTATTCTAATAAAGAGAAAATATTTTAACTGATATTTAGCATCCCTCTATGACAATTTACAGAAAGGATTGATTTCAGTTTATAAATAATGCGACTCTGACTAGAATATGAACTCTTTGGAGAGGAAATAGAGAAAATCACATTTTTCTAATGTGGTTTAAATACTGTTTATCTTTAAAAATGCTTGCTTGTATTTGGAAGTTAATTTTGTGTGGTCAAAGAAGCAAATTGACAGCATGGAAGATTAAAGTCTGTACCTTTTCAGAGAACAGGTCTGACTGCAGAGCTGTATTAACTTAGTTCCCTGGTGTGTATTATTTTGGTGCTGGGAGATTATCTTTAGGAGAAGAGCATAGTTTTATCTGCATTTATCTCCCTGACCTTTTCCTGAAACAATCAGGTTCGATGGTGCCAGTTTCAATGGTAACTTTTGTTACATGCAACATACTGTAATACTGAAAAAGTGATTAATCTCAGATGAACAAAGGGATGTTTGCGAGATCTTTGAAGCTAAATTTCACTGTGAATAGTTTCTCATGTTGCAACCCATAGGAGCTGATGTAAAAGGAAGTAAGTTGTGTCCCAAAACCTCCACCCTTGGCCCGTACAACTTCTGTATCCCATAGAGCCACCTGCACCCAACACACTAGTGAGGCATTAACATGATTAATGATTTTGCATCGCATTCAAAAATATGTATCGGTGCAGTTCTGTGCAGGTTCAGGGACATATTGCAGGGTATCTTTATCTGTTTTCCAAGTTATCTAACATCTCATTTGCTTCATTGTCTTCCGCTTTAAAATTTTTGCTTTTCTGTTATAACCATTAATCTGTGACACAACTGGTTTGTAAAGATGGCCTGAGATTTCTAGGTGAGCACCCAAGATGTTAGCTGCAATACTGGGTGGTGAACAACTCCAAAAGGCAGGCTACTGCATGAAAAAGCAATTCAGATCTTGTTTTTCCATATTCGTATACACAGTAGCATTCTGGATAAACTTTCCAGATAACCTTTACATTCTCATAAACATAATAAATCTAAGCTGTTTTAAGCAGCAGTGTGAATAAAATATTCTTAATTTTTCCAGTTTTCCATTTTAAGGTGATGGTTATATTGTCAGACATTAAAAAGGTGGCTTTCTCATGCGGTTTTAGGGAGAATAAGACTAACATCTTCAAAAAGAGTTTGAGTGGGTGGAATATGTGTCAGTTTTTATCAGCAAGTCACTATTATTCAGTCTCTCAGTTGATGGAGGATTAAAATTAATTAAAATCTCAATCTGGAATTTCTTCTATAAATATAATTTAAAGGATAAAAAATGCATAATATGTACTATATATAGTTATATTTCTATATGCATCTATATATTATACAAACCTGTCTTTCAATATATGTATAAATTGTGTGAAAATAATTTTGCTACTGATTCATTAGTCTAACTAATACTAAAAACATGTTAATATGTTAATGTCTTTCTGTTTGCTATAAGAAAATATCATTTTACTTTGTTGCAATATTTTAATAATTTTGTAATATTTTCATATTTACCAGATTGATACATGAGCTACATTTCCACGTAACACTAAAATTACATTTTCATTGAAACTGTTCAATACTTTAAAAAAATGTTCATAAATGAGATGTACTCCATTCCTTACTCTCTATATTACTCTACACTTAAACTGTCTTCCCATCTTTCTGTTTAAGTTTTTGCAGGTAAACATTTTAAGTACCTGATATATGTACACTATTTCCTCAGTGGAGTATTGTGAAATACGTAGTGATAAGAGGAACATTTAAAAACTGCAGAAAATAAAGCCCTTAACCACAAGAAGCTGGGTACCTCTTATGCAATTACCAATACACACTGTGGGTGCTCCACCGAGTGAGAGAGTACTCGCAGAGAGAAAGGAAAGTGTGTGCATGTTTTCTGCAGGACTGACAGGTTTTCCAGGGAGCTCGGGTCTCATTAAGCATCCCAGTGAAAGGGAAGCACTGAGAGCTGCAGTTCACTGAGCACCTTTGAAAATTCTGCCCCGTCACTGAGGTGCTTAACGGAAACTGGCTTGTTTTACAAACCGGGCCGTTAGTCCCTTCTTAATCAATAAAATACACTGGAAGTATAACATTTATTTCGGAAGGATGTGGGGGTCACATATTGTCTTGTACACTGATAGAAGTGTGGTGTAACTGTGAAAGTAAATGATTTAAGCACAGTGTGCTATACGAGTACTTCTAATCTCTTGATATAAGGTGAAACACCTGAAACTGCGAGCTTTACACTCTTAGCCTTATTAGTAGGTGGCCAGTGTTCTGACCAGATTTTTCTCTTTCCTAAAGCATTAAAAAATCAGGTTATAGATTTTGGGGTTTTGCTTTTTTGTTCTTTTTCTACTTAGAAATTCCTGCTTATCTACTGAGTTTGTTTAGATACCTTTACAATAATTAAAGATAAAAAGATTTAATAAGGTGTCCTGGTTTCGGCTGGGGTAGAGTTAATTTCATTCCTAGTAGCTAGTACAGTGCTGTGTGTTGGATTTAGGATGAGAACAAAGTTGATAACACACCCATGTTTTAGTTGTTGCTACGTAGTGCTCACACTAGTCAAGGACTTTTCAGCTTCTCATGCCCTGCCAGCGAGAAGCCGGGAGGGGGCACAGCCAGGACAGCTGACCCAAACTGGCCACAGGGATGTTCCATACCATGTGACACCATGCACAGTATATAAACTGGGGGAAAGTTAGCTGGAGGGTGGTGACTGCTGCTCGGGAACTGCCTGGGCATTGGTCGGCGGGTGGTGAGCAATTGCATTGTGCATCACTTGTTTTGTATATTCTTCTTCTTCTTCTTAAGATTTTATTTTATTTCAATTATTAGACTGTTTTTATCTCAATCCATGAGTTTTCTCACTTTTCCGATTCTCTCCCCCATCCCACTGGG
>NW_008794854.1:1036391-1042912 GCF_000699145.1 Aptenodytes forsteri | reverse complement strand
ATTCAAGGTCAGGTTCGCTGGGGCTCTGAGCAACCTGATCTAGTTGAAGATATCCCTGCCCACGGCAGGGGGGTTGGACTAGATGACCTTTAGAGGTCCCTTCCAACACAAACTATTCTATGATTCTATGAAATTTATCCTACTTTTGAGACTTGGGAGAATTCAGATCTTTCTGTAGATTTCACTGGCCGTTAAGCACACTCATCATTTGTACACAAAAAACACGGAGAAAAATGTTCACAACTACCCAGTAATTTAGTTGATTTATTTTGAAAATTCATCTCTTTTTACCAGGAAAAACATTGATGATCAATCCTGTAATTAGTACTGCTTTGCTTCATTTTTTCTTGAAGCATATTTCCTGCATGGGAAATTTGGTTACAAAGTGCAGTGTGCTACTTTTGGCTACTTTACTGAATGATAAATTGGGAAGATAAGCAACTCGGAGTAGCAGAGTAGGGGTTGATAATACTGTAAATTCAAGGAGCTACAGTGAGTCTAATGAAAGAGAGAATTGCCCTCAAATAATCTTTGGCTATTTCACAGCTAAAATGTGGGAAAAGCTTCAGTGTTTGGATGACACTAATGATTTCAAACAAAAATATTTCACCAAAAGATTATTAAAGATTTTAAAAATCGTAACAGTCTTTTTTAACATTTTTAAATTACTTCCTAGTTTCCATAGAACAAGAATGGTACGCTGTTTCTTATTCCATGATATAGAGTAGTATGGAATAATATGTGGACTTCTGTTTCTCTGCTTCACTCTCTATTTTTCTGACGTGGGTGGGTGGGTTTATGCCAGCGTTATACACAGACACATGTGGATGGCTCTATGCAGTCTTTATTTCTTAAAAAAATTATTTATTTTAGTAAATACATTAGCAAATAATAATAGTATAAAAATATGTACCTATTTAACTTTTTAAATGGATATAAAAGAATCTGAATTCAAATTAACTGCTAATTGTGAAGTATTGGACCAAATAATCCAGATTATTCACCTTCAAAGAAGTCTAGAAACATAACTGACATTTATTTTCTCAATAGTAAATTTAATGAAGTATGTTCTTCCATTTACTAATTTCTCTTAAGCTTTGCTATTGACTTCTAACAGTGAAAGAATACATGGTATCAATTGTCTTAAAAGAGAAAATATAC
The DNA here is from genome assembly GCF_000699145.1 of Aptenodytes forsteri. Classification (NCBI taxonomy): domain Eukaryota; kingdom Metazoa; phylum Chordata; class Aves; order Sphenisciformes; family Spheniscidae; genus Aptenodytes; species Aptenodytes forsteri. The sequence goes on along the minus strand of NW_008794854.1, from coordinate 1,041,751 downwards.
ACTAGCAACAATCAAACAGTCCAGGGACTGCCATTTGGATGTTAGTGCATGATTCTTTAGGTTGATGCACTCACCTTTACTTGCTTTGCAGTATTTCCTGAGAACATAACATCGATAGTCCACTTCTGTCCACCCAGTAGTGGCTTACTGCTGCAATAAAAAGTTATTCTGAGTATTTAAGTGGGAAAAGAACTGTTCAAAACATTAAATTCTTTCTGTCAGGCAGCTAGGACTTAACTGGAGTACACTCAGTTGTAAAGCAGGTTTTCGTTGATCTGAGTGGTTGAATTCTTAACTGTAGTTTATTTTCCCTTTGATTTTGAAATCCGTAAGTGCCAGTCATAGCTTTAAGAACAAAAATCATTGGCATGGGAGTTTAAATTAAAAGTGATAAATTGAGACTGCTAGTGACCACTACCTCAGCCAAACACAAATGCCATGACTGCAGCTCTAAACATCGCTGCATGCTTCATTTTAAATTAAGTGTGACGAATTAGGCAGGAAGTTAATTGCTAGCTTGGAATAAAAACAATGATGCTGATTGGAAAAGGCATCATAAAACAATTTTTTTACTTTGCAGCAATCCCATCTGACATATCAAAAAGTAAAGGAACACTAATAAAAATTAGTCTGATGATTGAAAAAGTGGGCATTTGGTATGGGTTGTATATCTGTGGCAATGCCTGCGTGTATGTGAAGGTGACTTTCCTTTGAGAACGTGTTTGCCAGCTTAAAAATGTAAGAGCAAATTGAGAGATGCATGAGACGTTCTTGTACCTAGGTTGTAGGTTGTTGGGGGTTAGGTTCATATATCTCTATCACTACTGACTAGATATTAGAGTTGCCGTTAACTTTTTTAGTGGCAGCAAGTGCCAGGATGAACAATTACTCTTTAAGAGAGTGTGACCTTAAAGACCAAGTGGAGCTGTAAATCTTACATCTCCTTAACTAGTCTCCATGTATTTTGTTTTATGTCCACTATGCACAGATATAAAAGCAGACACAACAATATTCAGGAATTCACTGGACAACAGTTTCCCTTTTCTAAAGTTTCAGATTTAATGCTAGTTTCAGTATCAGTGAGCCTATTTCACAACTAATCGATAATTTGTTCTTTCTAGCAACACATTAGTTGCTCATTAGTAGTATGAAAAGGCCCTTGGTAGTATATAAATTGGTGAAATATTTATCCATTTGTCACAGGTGAAAAAAAGTATTTTAAAAGAAACTACAAAAGCTGAAGTCAATGCAAATGAGTTTTTACCTCCCAAACCAAAGCCATAAGTATTTGAAGTTGAGCATTTAAGATTCTCAAGCTTCTACATTACAGCCCATCTAATACAATTTAATGAGTTACTATGGAGCTCTCAGTGCAAGGGTGAAAGTATAAATAAGAGCACTGAACTGACCTCTTTGTTTTCCTTGTTATTACCAAGCTTGATTTGTCAGTCACCATCACATTCATTACCTTCTTTTGCCTCTAATTTGCAGTGAACTGCCTCCACCCTACCATCCATGTTAGTAGATGAGGCTGCACACATTTTACTCACTGAGATTTCCTTGCTCCAGTCTCTAATGTTATGTTCAACAGCCCAGTTTTTTTCCCTGCTTGCCACATCTCTTCTGTGTCTTAAACCAAGGATTCACCTCTTACCCCATCTTTTTCTATCATCCTTCTTGTCTTTCTTCTGTAGCTCCCTGCTGCCTCTTTCCACTGTTCCCCAAAAATCCTCAGTCGAATCATTTCTTTCACATCGTCCGCTCAGGCCACATTGTAATATTCCTTTTTCCAGAGCACGCAGCAGCCTTGCCCATTCCTAACCTACTCTTTCACCTAATCTTATGTGCATACACATCCTATTTCATGTCTCCTGAGCCCACAGCTCTGCCTTTTGCCTTTTAGCTTTGTAGCCAAAGCACTTTTAGTAGCTTGGGTGGCACTCCCCTTTCTACCCTTGCATTTCCCTTCTGGTTCATGCTTGATTTCTTTTCCCACTGCAAAGTTGATGGCATGGTTTGTGTGTGTTGTTCTGCCTAGGAGTGACTGGTAATACATACATTCATACATATGTACGTTCATACATACCTACATCATCAGCCGTTCATCAGCCGTCATGGGAAGACTGCCACGTTACTTATTCCTAGAAGGCATAGCCTTAAAGTTAAAAATTGCTTGAGCGCATCAGTGACATGAATGCACAGAATAATTTCAGTATCTTCTGCAGTTTTAAGTCTTGTACCAGTTTGCTAATCATGAAGTGAATTAGTTGCTGTATACTCTCAATCTGCCACTGTGCAAGCCCTGTTTGTTCTGGAAAGAGCTGTACAGTTTTAATCAAGATTTGTTACTGTGCTACGTTGTTCTGCTTATATAGTTAATGGTCTTTCAATACTGCCATCATACATATTTTCGAAACTTTAAGATTCAACCATAAACATTTCTTCAAGTTACAGGTTTTGTTGCAGAGCCTCAGACCAAGAGTTAAATTTTAGTAAACTGTTAAAATAATTGTATTAGTCTGGTATCACGACCAGAGAGAAAGTCTTATCAATTTGGAAACCTTTTCTTGCACAACAATCTGGCCTCGCAGCAGAACAAATGTTCTAAGATATGAGATAGTAAAGGCAGAACAACTGGTGCACAAGTACTGAATGCTTAAAATAAATAGAGTATTGAAAGAGAAAACACCAAAGCCTTATGTATGGGTTGCACAGAAAGCTCTAACTTCTGACTGGATTTTGGAAGGACAGCTGTCTGCTCTGTCTATATTCTGATGTCCTCTAATACCTGCCTACTACCTGAACCCTAATGCTAGGGCTCGAACAAGGGACCTTCAGGCCTTGAAAGGCAGAGTTTGCAATCTTCATGCAGTTCACTGAAGCTCACATAGCTGTGCATGAGCTCACTAAAGAAACATGCAAATGTAAGTGCATGTTTGCAGTCTTGTTCATCTGGCAACTATTTAAGATTTTTGGTGTTGAAACTGAAGATAGACCAGTTGCTTTGTCACAAATAACATAAAAGATTTTATGTTTTTGACAACCTTTCTATTTAAAAGAAACCTAGAGGGATTGTTAGCATGATTGGAAATTCAATAGTTCACCATTTGCAGCATGTAAAATCACCATTTTGAAATACAATTTTTCAAAGAATTTTTAAACTACACTTAACTCAGATAAAATCTGCTGAATCTTTTTTTTTCTTTCAGCCAATTCGGCTATAATTGTCATCAAAATATGCTTAACAACTAATTATGTCTTTTGGGAACAGTGGAGACTGTGTACCCATTTGGTGGTAGTAGCTATTGGCTATGGGCAGGTTCCTGCCTGGAGTTTTACAATGACTGTGAAAGGGATAAGATCAATGTCTGAAAGATCATTAAAGCCCATTTCTTACATTTTTCTAAAATCTCTGTAACATAGATGTGGTAATTTTTTCAACATATCAGATCCAATGTAGTTCCACATTCACAGAGATTACCTGAAAAAGGGTCTAGTCCAGTTAGTGCTTGTTGGATGGGAAGATACTGCATTCGACATTAGAAAAGGTTCTGCAAGCTCACCCAGGTGAGTACAGCCTAACACCAGGTTAAGTACAGCCTTTCAGCCCCTTGACGATATAGTGAATAGGAGGCCCCTGGTTTGATCTGCAGAGGAGTTGCTGATGCAGTACATTAACATATGCAGGAGTTTGGCAATGCAAACCCTCCTATCATGCACTTATCTCAGTTGGCAATTAATTTATTTTAATCCTGCCAATGTTGGAGAATGTGAAAAGGGCAGTTTGTAGTCAGTGTATCTTGCAGTTCAAAGGTAAGTGTTTAATTGCCTAAATGAAGTGGTTTCAGGCATTTGATTGCTGTTCATATTGCTCCTCTTGATATGCCTGAGTAGCTCCATATAAACCATTATTTTTTGAAGAAATGTGTTTGGGAATAGATTCTCCTTACATACTTTGGAGCTATCATAGAGTCCGTTGTGGCTTTTTCAGTGAAGGTCTGTGTGTAACCATTTACAGGCATGCTTTTTAGCAAAGAGACTAACTACTCTGCATTTATTTAGAAGTGAGGCATAAGCTAGGTGTCGTGTCTTTTTAAAGACTTAACACTGATGTCAAAATCACAATATTTTTTCTTTTTGATGGTGACTGAACTCTCATCTCAGTTATAAAAAACATGATGCCGCTTAATAAAACTGACTCCACTTAATTTATGTCTGGAAATTTTAATTACCCTTGTACTGTCCCCTCAAAAGTACAGGCCTTTAATTTGAACTTGGTTAATGTAATAAGTTCTGGTTTTCTTTTGTAATAATTTTTTAAAATTACTTTTTCTTATATGCAGTGATATCACTGACTGGATATAGGAAAGCAATAAATAACGAACTTCATTTATAATGTCTTTATGCAAAGTCAGACCTACCTAATTTCAGCTGTTCACTTCTAAATAGATGCTATTCTTAAATTTTCATAAGAATACCTTTCATTGTTTTTCTTTAATACAAATTGATTTGTAGTATGAGTAGCAGGACTGGTATAACTTCATTTCCTTCAAATTTGTGCTCGGGGCTGTTTCCTGTATTTCCTACTGATTTGGCTGGAACATTGGCAATAATTGCTGTGACTAGTTCACAGTTACGCATTTATTGTTAGGTCTGTACGCAGATATTGATTCTCATGAAAGTTGTAGACATATCTTTTGGACTTCTCTCAATTTGTTTGAAATTCACTGGTTGGCGCTGCAGATGTTTGTGAAGAACTAGCAAAAAGAGGGCAGGTGATGGGCAAACAGCGTGCTCCCATAAACTGCTTTTGCGGAAGATAAATTTTGTTTCATTTTAAAAAGCAGTATTTCATCTTACCTAGAATTATTTTTTTGCCTTGCTGAAGACACAGACAATGACAAAGCCAGAATAAATTCATTACAGTTTTTCACTTGTCAGGCCTGCTTTTTCTATGCATAAACACACATATGAACATATACATACATATATATGCATGCATATATGCATATTTATGCAGAGAGAGAGAAAGAAAAGAGTTAAAAATAAGTTTGACACATTTCAGCTCGCTCTGCTTGCTATTACAGGCAACGCTTGGCCAGTACCAGCTTTGTTCTCTGAACTGTGATGTGGTGCCATTCCACATCTCCTCTGTCATGGTTTAACCTCAGCTGGCAACTGAGCACCACAGAGCTGCTTGCTCACTCCCCCCCTCCCCGCCCCGGTGGGATGGGGGAGAGAATCGAAAGAATAAAAGTGAGAAAATTCGTGGGTTGAGATAAGAACTGTTTAATAATTGAAATAAAAGAAAATATTATAATAATAATAATAATAGAATATACAAAGCAAGTGATACACAA
>NW_008794854.1:1030145-1036278 GCF_000699145.1 Aptenodytes forsteri | reverse complement strand
TGCACCTCCAGCCTTCTCAGTCGGTAGAGCGTGCGAAGCTGAAAGGTCCTTGACCAGTGTAAGCACTACCTAGCAACAACTAAAACATTGGTGTGTTATCACATTATTCTCATCCTAAATCCAACACACAGCACTGTACCAGCTACTAGGAAGAAAATTAACTTTATCCCAGCTGAAACCAGGACATCCTCTCTGCACCTTGGCTATTTTAAAAGACTAGCTTAGGTAACAGAGACATTTCTGCCATGTGGAGAATGAGCTCTTTGCTTTATTACATTGCATCCCATCATGGCAAGCTCAGAACAGCAGTATCAGAAAATAAGCAATAACCCCTGCTCTCCCTAGGCTGCCCCTCAGAGCTATAGCAAGATAGTGAGAGCAGGAGTCTGAGCCTAAAACTGGGCAGGTGGAGAAGGTGCCAAGCTGCAGTTTCTGTCGCAGCTCTGAGGTGGGGCACCAGGGCAGCTTGCCCGAGGGTGGCTGCCAGTGCCCACTGCCAGCCGACGGCGGTGCCTTTGCTTGCGTCCTCAGAAGCAAGGCTGATGCCAGCTCTCACTCCTTCCTAGGACAGAACAGCTTTCAACATAGATTTTTGTCTAATACTTGATGGGTACAGAGGAATCATGAAAGCTTTTACAAACTGAGTTTTGCTTTTCAATCACTGTTAAATCAGCATCACAGTAAACCTACCAGATATCATGCCTCACAGTCATGTAGGTGACAGATCTGTCATGTCATGTCAGACCTCATGGAAAATGGGAAGGGAGAGACCCTCCCTCGCGCAGCCGCAGTACTGGAGAGGGTTGTGCATTGATCTGGAAGCCAAGATTTCTGCATACCCTCTGACTTTAATCAGTCAAAGCCTTGCACTTCTATACTCTGGGCAGCAACTATTATTTTACTCTCAAGTCACCTGAAAAATTGGACAACGTCATTTCTGGAAGATCTGGAATCTTCAGTATAACCTTCGTTCTGCCAAAATTAAGTTTCGTCCGCTACTCATCCATGACTTAATGTGTAAATGAACTTGTTTTGGACTAACTTAAGTTAATTAGGAATTGGTTTAAATTCAGTTGAAATAAGTCATTTGTAATCTGAAAAAAAGGGAGCTTCTGCATTATATTTGCTATCCTTTGAGAAAACCCTATTTAAAAGTGATTTATGTTAAACCAGGGTACATTTTTCTCTCAGCAAGGGTCTCAGTTTCTGCTCTCATACACAAATACTTCCTTATGCTTGTCACCAGTTGAAAAACAAGGTGAAATCCCACAGCTACATAGGTCCTGGAAACAGTAAGTCCCCAGGGCAGAGCTAATGCTTGAGAACATACAATAGGGAAAATAGGGAATGCAAATAAGGAAATCTTATCTTTTTGCTATACTGCAGATAAACAGAGAACTTTGTGAAGCAGAGCTGGTAAGGCAGTCCCTTTCCCCACCACCAAATCCATGCCTTTGTTAAGTTCTGAAGCTTTCTGCATATGCAAGTTATGTGTGAATATGCAAATTAAATTGTTAGAGCCGAAAGCTGTAGGCTTGGAAATTCTCAGAACCCATTTTCTGTACTCTTGAATTACACAAGAGTCACTTGTTGGGCCCCTTGGAGCTCTGGAAACAACACTGTGAGAATGGATGCAGCCAGGGAAAACAGTGAATGACATCTTTATATTTCTAAACACAGAGCAGAAATAGAAATACCCCAAACAGCAAAGAGCTAAAGACAGTTTGTTTTTTGCGTATGCTACGGAGTGGAGATTGTGACAGTTCTGATAATCTTGGCATTTTCATGTTGATTTCTAGACCTGTGGGGTTCAGATAAGTTGTGAGTAAGCTCTGCAATTTGTGGCTTGATAGCAAAACCCTCAGTAATCAGAATGCAGCACATCAGTTGTTACTTTATTATTTTTATTACTACTACTGCTGCTACTACTACTACTATTATTTTAAGTATCACCACCCCTCCTATGATCCTTATGAACAGTCAAGTGCTTGAGTGTTAAAGAGAGGAATTCTTAGTTGGGTTATATCTTTTCCCACCAGGCTGCAAGATGCTAACCTTATTGTTGATGGACTTCTTCAATTCAGGTCAGGAATCCAGTTTCCATTTCAAATCAATGTTTTAAAAGAGCATTTTTATTGCAGTTGCTAAATCCTAGTTTGGGAATTTGTAGTACAGGCATTTATTTAGTTCTTCGGCTGAGCTAATTACTTGTATCTGCCTATATTCTTTAAAAGGATTACAGGATAGGTCGCCTCAGAAGGAGACCTTTGCTTGCCTGTAAGACACAGTTTTGGTTGCTAGAACAGATTGTTACAGGTTTCCATCTTCATATGTTCTGCATTAATGCTCACGAGCATTCGTGTAATTTTTATTAAAAATTTTAATTGCCTCACCAATGAAAGGACAAAAAAAGCAATTGGGGATAAGAAGAATAATCCTGTACAAATGACTACCTTTATAATTCTTTAAAAATACTGTATTACGTTTTCACAACATACCCAATATATCCTAAATGTAAAAGACGTATTTCTTGCTGCAAGAATCTTATGAGAAGCAACATTTCCTGTTGGTTTTACTGTCCCAGTTGCTGTATACTGTATATAAACTTGCACAGCAGTTTACTAGTTTCTGCTGTGCAAACTGAAAATGTATTATTTTCTGAAAATCTACTATATTTGTTACAAGTCAATTTACTTGCAGTAGTTCTCTTCTGAAGTCCTGGTTATGACTTTCATATATAATATTAACTTCATTCATTAATAGGCAGTTATTTGTTGGGAGGTGGTTGCGTATACCTTCTAAGTATACCTTCAAAGCTCTGAAACGAAACGAAGTACTGAAAGAGTGCTGTAATTTGCTGGTGCTGCTGGTGACAGTGCCCATGCAAGGAGGTAAAGGTTTGGTCTCTCTTCTCCTCCCCCAAAACTAATGAGATCCTCCTCAGCAGTCACCCTCTCACCAGTGTCTTGGTGCTTTCTGGTTTGCAAGGGTGGTGAGAAGTGTTTCCTTCTGGACACAGAGCAGCAGCTCACAAGGTCTCCTGTAGACAGTGTCCCTGTACCTTTGCTAGTGTGTTTGGAAGTGGGGCAACCAATATTTGGGTGTCATTTTTTTTTAAGTGAACACTTTCTAGACCATCAAATGAGCTGTTCAGGCTACCCCAAATGCAATAGTATTGTCTTAAGTGCTTCTGTCTGTGACCTGAGCATGCACACAAATATTGCAGCATAAAATTCCCGATGACGGGCTACCATATAACTGCTCTCCACTGGGACCTCAGCAGAGTGTTTGAGTGATGCCGGGGTGTTAGGAATGGTCATGCCGTAATTTAGCCACAGTCCTCTAGACTTTGTGTTCACGTCTGCAATGACACATGTCAAGGATTTATTTACGTCCGAACTTAAATAATTCTAGAGATATTTGAAACAATTTCAGACATTTGAAACAGTTCTTGTCCTCAGAAATGGCTTTTCTGTTTTCAGTAAAATACAGTATTAAAGCCTGGAGTCCAATTATACAATTTTCTGATGAGTTGAGTGTTTCTTGTAATTGGAGCACATATAAAATAACGTGAAGATAACACACCTTTATTGTAAATCTAAAGTGGTCAGCTGTCTGGCTAATAAAACACTACGCCTGTGCAGGCTTCATCACTTTCACTGGAGTATATTTAATTAAGGTCCTGTGTGCCTAAAGGCGGAAACATTGAAGTTTGAGGGATGGAATGGAGTGACTGGAGACATGTACTTCTATTGGCATTTGCAACGTAACTAGTCAGAAATGCGCTCTGAAATATGATTGATGCAGACAAATGTGCTGGTGAGGAAATTTTAGGTACAAGCGTTCTCACTCCTATGTACTAGTTCTGTTTTTCCACAAAGAAATGAAGGGTACAATTGATTTTCTTTAAGCTTTTTTATGCTTACATATTCTTTTCTAAAGTTTAAAAACGGGACTATAACAAATCCATGTGCCAAAATGCACACTTTGGAAAAAGCAGGGAGTTGTAGGCCGAGAAAGGCAGCAAACTGTTAAACAGTTGAAACTGCACAAGATTTTACAAGTGGGTAATTATATGAAATAGGATCTAGAAATAGGAAACTGTTCAAGCTTTAACTAAAAAAAAAAAAACATGAGAGGATATACAAGTTCAGATTATATCTCACAGCCCAAGTAAATGTGGAAAGCTTTCAAAGTTTCTGCCTGTGTGAACTACAGCATTTTCATGGTTTTTCATGATTTCCCAGCACATCACCACTTAAATCTCCTGAGCAAAGCTGTGTGACTAATTGATTTTTCATCTCACTGGCCATAATGAATATTGAAAAAATGATACTAATTGAGTATTTAAAAAAAAAAAAAATCTAAGCCGTAGGTTTAACTTAAGCATGCGGGTAGGAATCCAAGTTTTATTCTTTCTTCAAATACAATCAGTTTTTGAACTTTCTAAATTCACCACCCTTCATGCTAATTGTTTATTTTACTTGCCTGGCAAAACCACTGAGACAAGATAATTAGGTGTTAGACATGATGGAGGGTCCATTTAAAATTGCAGTTTTTGTAAATGACGGGTCTGAGAAGCTCTGTATACTATAGCCAGTGATTTCTGTCAAATGCCAATAATAAGGACTCCGATTTCTGTCTGATAAATAAATTGCTCAATGTATTTGCTGTTAAAAAAACTAATGTGACATTAGCCATAGCTATACCCTGTCATGGTTCTGTTCTTTGTTTACAGAGATTTTACATCATTCCCTAATAAAGGGTTCTCATTTTTAGCAATTATGAAACCTTTTAGTGTCAGTCATTAACTAAGCAAAAGATACAAGATGATTGATTTATACTAGCTTTTTTTTTCTTTTTAATATTGTGGATTGATTCTCAAAGAGTAACTTTGGAAATGTATTTAGAAATACAGGAAAAAAAATGTAACTGACATGTAACTGACAACATACAATGAGACTGTACAGTTCCAGTCACTGCTGAAGTCAGGGAGGTTTTTGCCTTTTGCTTCCTCTGAAGATGGGTCCCAGAATTTCTTTTTTAGAGCTTCCTGTGGCATTAGGTTCTGCCTACGCTGAGAAATGAAGAAACCTATCTTGCCTTCTGGAAATTTCTCCTGATAAGTGTACAGTGCATATACAATTAACAAAAGTAAATTTCTCATGACAGTAAATATGCTGGACAGAGATAATTTTATTTATAAAGTAATCATTCCTCTTCTGAAAGTTCTGAATTTCATGATTTCAATGAATTTCATGACTGACAATGAAGAGAATTGTATTAATATGTTTTTACTAATGATTATATTTTTTACCTTTTTTTCAACTTAACATGGAAAATGTGCTATACCAGATCAAATCAATTTTCCCCTTAAACCAGTAAATTTTTTTTTCTGACAGTCATCAATACCAGATAATTCAGAGGAAAATTCAAGAACTATTTGCCAGTTACAAGATCATCATCTGAAGTGAAATGTCATGTATTTCACAGTATTTGTTAGATTTTATCCATTTCAAAATGTTTATTTGCTTTAGAACTTCTTCTTGTTGTTTATATATCAATATCCAGTCTGTTTTAGACGTATTTGGTAAGCATTTACCCCCAGCTAGTAACAATTTCTGGCAGATTGAATTGCATTGCTATTATTTCACGTGGCCACATAAAGCTATTAAAAGTAAAAAAAAAAAAAAAAAAAAAAGTCTGACTCATTTCTTTAACTTGATGATTACATGGAGGATTTCCACTGTTGCAGGGATTACGTTCTGTAACTTGCTGCAGGAATAGTTAAGAAGAAAACATCAACCAGCTTCCAGGTGGCATTTGACAGAGCTGTACACAGGGCTGTGTGACACTGCTGCCCACAGCACCCTTGTTGCCCAGGACGATGGGATCCTCCTATTCCTGCATCTGACTGTCTGCAGTGATTTCAGAGGGGTTTAGATCCCTTTGGAAGCTAATTGAGATAATGTAGGCATGTAACTATCGTTAGGAAACACTGTGAAATCCTCACCGCCACAGAAGTAAAACTTTAGGCTTTCCTTCTAGAAAGATAAATATTCCTTTATTCTATAAAAATTTTATCATAGAATCACAGAATGGTTTGGGTTGGAAGGGGCCTTAAAGATCATCT
>NW_008794854.1:1010422-1030105 GCF_000699145.1 Aptenodytes forsteri | reverse complement strand
CATCCACAACTTCTCTGGGCAACCTGTTCTAGTGCCTCACCACCCTCATAGTGAAGAATGTCTTCCTTATATCTAACCTAAATCTACCCTCTTTCAGTTTAAAACCATTACCCCTTGTCCTACCACTACACACGCTTGTAAAAAGTCCCTCTCCAGCTTTCTTGTAGGCCCCCTTCAGGTACTGGAAGGCTGCTAATAGGTCTCCCCAGAGCCTTCTCTTCTCCAGGCTGAACAACCCCAACTCTCTCAGCCTGTCTTCATCGGAGAGGTGCTCCAGCCCCCTGGTCATCTTCCTGGCCCTCCTCTGGACTTGCTCCAACAAGTCTTCCCATTGCCCTCTATTATTTGCAGTAGACTTTAAAGAAAGAGTCATAACATTTATGATTCTCAGAGGCTTAGGCAGGAATTCTGCTCACTGTCATAAAAATTCTTAGTAAAGCTTAGGCCTTTGGAGACTGAAGGCGTGTGTGACTTCCAGAAGTGGAGATGGTTCACTGAGAAGGTCTTGCTCACTGTCTTGAACAGTTCAAACCCACGAGATTACAGGAGTGCCTGCGCAGGTAATCGAAACTACTGCGGGATGATACAGTAAAACACAAAATTCTCCGTAAGGTTGCAAGACCATTCCATCCAGTCTTTTGCCTAGGCAGCAGGGCTACACTTTTTAATTGGTTTCTTGCTTATTTAAGCATTTTTTCTTTTACTTTTCTAACTCCTTCACCACCTCTTTACTTATCATATCCTATTCCTCTTCCTTTCATTTTTTTTTAATTTTACAGTCTTTAATTGTATGCTATTGGAGCGTATCTGCATGATCTGCTGAAAAGGCTTTTTTTTTAATGGCTCTTCTATTTGTTTGACTGCTGATATTATACAATACAAGGAACACAGCTGCCTGAGGTGCCAATTCATCACAGTGGGGTAGAAATAGCCCATAGTGGTAGGGTACTTTGCAGTGACAAGAAAAATAGTGGAAAATCTCACAATTACTTATTTTACAAGTGATTTATCAAGTTACGAGACAAGTAGTCTATCACTATTTGATTTTTGTGTAAATGGTTTTCAGAATAAGGAATTCTTCACTTGCATAAAAAAATGCAAACATTTTTACTTCATCCTATTATTTTAACTATTTCTTAAATATATTCTGTACCATTTTCTGCATTTTCACCTGAACTGTTTGCAGTTAGAAATTTTCTGATGACACTGTACTGAGAATGACGAAGATAATTTAAATGTCAACCTGATAAATGTAGCAATAATGCTATCTGATAGATTTACCAAGTGTTTTATACAACATTTGTGCATATCTATTCTTACTCTGTTAGCACCCAGTGACCCAGAATAAGAATAAAAGTTCCTATACAGAATGCACAGCACCAGCAAATGAAGAGAGTCCTTGGTAAATAGAGTTCAAAGAGACACCCACTATTTATGGTCTGAAAAATGAGGAGCAAGTGAATAAGGAAGTATAAAAAGGAGAAGGGAAAAGGGAAAGGTAAAGCAGACAGGTATGACTGCATGAGCTAATAAGATTGTTATCAACCTACCATTTGCCCTGACTTCATTTTGGGGGTGTTTCCTTGTAGCAAGATGGTAGGGTAGGGTCTGTGTTTCTTAGCTTAAAGGGATGAACAGTGGAACAGAACAGCAGAATAATCAAATCGATAACAACTGACCATCTAACTATTTTCTAACTATTTTATCTTTCCTTTGTCTCTTCTGAGTGTAAGAACAATAATGAAATAGAGACATCTTCTTTGAAGAACTTTCAAGTTAATTACACATTGGTTAGTAAATCATACTTTTTGTATAACTGTGCAGTTATTAGACAATTACATCAACATATTTGTTGGACAATATTTAGTATTGTACTTTCCTGCCAAAAAGACTTGTCATAGTAGACTTTATAAATACGGAAGGAGCTACAAGTCACAAAGCAAGATGCAGTTTCTAAGCTAAAATTAAAACCACAAAGTTCAAATGAAATGCCTTTATGAAATTTAAGATTGATTTCATCTATGTAAAACAAAAAGTGCTGATAAGTAAGGTAACATTTTCAGGAATTCTGCAGAATAAGCCTAAACTCACACACCAAAAGCATTCCTAAACAACATCAGTGAAACTGGCAGCGTTAACATCTCTAGTAAGTTGATCATTACTAATACCCGACTTGATATTGCCACCCAGTAAACAAATAACAGGGAATGCATTGCATCTCAACGAAAAAATAAACTGTGATTAGAATATAAAGGAATTCAAAAGAATAACAAAAGACATGAGGGAAGTCGGGAAAGTGAAAAAGATTGGCTGAAGTTTTCTCTACGTTATTTATGAGGGTTAAATGGAGCCCTGTCTGCCTGTGCAAAACTCCTTTGCATGACAGGGCCCTGATCCTGCTCAGGCAGTACCATGTGATTAATATCAATCTGAGATAGGATAAACTTCATGTTAGAAATTAGACAGAAAGTAAATCCGATTTTCAGAGGTACAAGATCTCTTGGACCAAGTATCGTTTCCCAGAGCTTCTTGTGCTTCTCTGAGATAGACTCTCTGCTTGTGGGGAGAAGGTGCACTGGTGTGAGGACCACTGTAGTAGATCCCAAATGCAATTAATCTGATGAGCAAGAACAGATGAGCTGCTGACAGTTTTGTTGCTCTTATTTTAAATGCTCTATCCTGTAGTATATTCTAAGTAAGTATCACCACCTCTGCAGCCATATAATCCCAAATGTGGACAGAAAAGGATATACTGACACATGACGCAAAACTTTTGAATACTAATTAGAAAGTAGGTGTTTCGCTCTGTGCGTCACTGTTCTAACATGGAAGTTATCTATCTCCAGTATACGTAGCTGGCTTCCCCCACGCCACTGGAAACTCAGAGATGCTTTATTGGTATTTCCTTACAGGTTCCATACGTACTAAACCATTAGCTGGCTTTTATTTTTGCATTTTGTTTGAATGTCAAGACAGCCCATTTTGCTGGCCTTTATTTTTGTTTATAAAGCAAAAATAATAAAGAATCATAGTTGTTATCCAATTTGTATGCACATTGAACAGAAGTATGAAAGTAATGGCAGTATGGAGGCAGATAAATAGAACTCAAAACAGAAAAACTGGTCTTTGGAAAATAATGTTTCCTGTTCCTACAGAACTAAAGACTTATGAACTGTAAAATGTTTGTAAGAATAAAAGTGCTGTCTTATGAAACAGTATGCTACAGCATTCCTTTTTTTTATTTAATGGCATTATGCTGGCAAATTTCATGACTGACTTTGAATTATTTTATTTTTTTTCTTTTTTATGTATGCTGTGAACATATTTGCTTAGTGAAACTCCAAAACAAGTATTTGACAGGTTTAGGTTTCCCTGTGGTGTTGCCTTCAGCATTACACTTCAGTGAAAATGTCCCCAGATGGTTTCCTTTGTGCATGTGACCAAACTGTTCTTGCAGTCATCACCTCGCCTTAATTCCTCAGGGAGCCTCCCAGGGGAGTTAGGCAGAAAGAGGACAGATGACAACAGGCCAGCTTTTGTCATCATCTCTGTGTATGTATGCGGTAAATATCAGATCAAACTGAAAATATGGAAAACTTAATCAGCTACCAGCTGGCCAGAATAGTTGCTGGGCAGCAGTTGACCGTTTTTGATGTTAATCTTTACGTTAGCATGGCTGGCATATGGCTTATCCCATGGATATCAGTATTAGCTCTCCTATGCCTGATAGCATTTGAGAGGAAAAGTGTCTATTGAACATCAAACTGACAAACCCTTATGTATGGCAACTCTCAGGACTAATAGCTGTAACACTTACATAGGCTACAAAAGACTCTCTGAGGTCTGTCACAGCAATGTCTGATATTTACTTGCAGAATGCACATAAAAAAACCCAAATGCAGTACTTGATTTTTATGTTGTATTTAATTTTCAAATTTTAATTTAAAGCTCATGAACAAGTTTTTAAATATCATAAATACCAATATTTTTCTTCTCCTTGTATGCTTCTCAGTGATTACAAGGAAGAAAGAGTCAGACTGTTGTGTTTTCTCTATAAACAACTGCCTTTTCTATAAATGACTAAATATTATGCTTCAACTGCTATATTTACAGTGAAAAATAAAATAACTCTTAAAAGACTTAGGGGATCAGCAAAAAAAATCAGTGATTAAAACCAGAGAAATACAGAATCAATAACTGCAGTTCATAGCAGAAGTAATATTTTTATCCAAATCCAGAATTAGATAATAGAATAGTAAATAACAAAATAATGGGTAAAGGATAAGATATCTACGAATATTTATCTACGAAACATGTTTGAATTGTTTTTAGTGCACTGTCCATCAGATTTATTGGGGCAGGATTGTCAGGTAGAAAGGATTAACAAAGGAAATCATCAGTTCACAAGAATGTATTTATTCAGCTGTGTTACAGGAAGAAAGTATCAATCCCCTTGTCTCCTTTGACATTAAAGTTAGAATATTGACATATGTATATGTCAATATTAACATGTAAAAAAACCCCATACCAACAATATAGAAGTAATATGATACGTGCTTGAAACACTTACTTCTAATTCATTTTCTCTCCAGACAAAATTAAATCACTTTTACTATCATTTTCAAGGTAAGACTCAATTTCCTGTTACTCATGAAAATACGCAGCATAGCAGAAGTAATATTTTTAACCAAATCCAGAATTAGATAATAGAATAGTAAATAACAAAATAATGGGTAAAGGATAAGATATCTACGAATATTTTATCTACGAACATGTTTGAATTGTTTTTAGTGCACTGTCCATCAGATTTATTGGGGCAGGATTGTCAGGTAGAAAGGATTAACAAAGGAAATCATCAGTTCACAAGAATGTATTTATTCAGCTGTGTTACAGGAAGAAAGTATCAATCCCCTTGTCTCCTTTGACATTAAAGTTAGAATATTGACATATGTATATGTCAATATTAACATGTAAAAAAACCCCATACCAACAATATAGAAGTAATATGATACGTGCTTGAAACACTTACTTCTAATTCATTTTCTCTCCAGACAAAATTAAATCACTTTTACTATCATTTTCAAGGTAAGACTCAATTTCCTGTTACTCATGAAAATACGCAGCTTTTCTGAGTGCCTGTTTTACTAAGTCAGTCCTATATTCCTTTTAAATTTTATATATCAGACTGAAACTCTGTGGCTTCAGTCCTTGTGCATGATATGGACACGCACAGCTAATGTGGCCTATTTCATGCCCTTCCTACGGTCCTGCAGGAATTTCTGCAAGAAAATATCCTGCAAGCTGATGTAGGAATTGGAGGGAGAGAGTTGGGCCGTCCTTCATGAATAAGAATCTCTTTTTCCAGAATAACTTCCCTAATAGTATTCTGCTCATGGCTTCATACCCACAAGGAAATAAGGAGACAGCTAGTAAGGACAGCATAGACTTAGAAGTGATGCCTTTGCCTTACTTGTTTAGGGATGGGTATCAGTGGGTGATAAGAGATCAGAGGTCTGCAAGAAAGAGGCCGTTTGGCTCAGTGTAAGAGGGGATTTTAAATGTACTCAGTATTACATGGCAAAATGAAGATAATTTTGTGGTATTGAGAGCTCTGCTAGAGCAGAGCTTCGTAGTCTGCATCAGACAGAGTTGTTTTATTTAGTGGTGTGAAAAAGCACCGAACCAGGTAACTATTAGCTTTTTACATTATTTTTTTATCTGTTTGGTTACCAAACTACTATGTTCTCAACATATTTACTTTGCTAGTTAACATCCTACAGATTAAAAGGCCTAGAGGAAAATATTGTTTGCTTTTTAAGCATTATTCTATGTAAAGTAGAAAATATTATTTGCATTTTCTTTCCATTTATAAGGAAGTCTCTTGGTAACAAATGGAACCTTCAATACAATAAAATTTACATGAAACAAGCTGTCATTTGAGAGCTATGTGGTTGGAATGATGCCAGTCGATAATAGATTGCATTCCTCTGGTTAATTTATTAGCCACCTGTTCCAGAATCCATTACAAGAGCACATTAAGATGCTATCAGGTTGGGGGTAGTATTTTGAGCTTCAGGCCTTTGAGGATGTTTTTCATGTAAAATCACGCTAATAGAAAACTGAAATGAACAGTAGTACATACTCCTCTCCACAGAGGAAAAGGGGGAATATTCCATAGGTTGCAATTTCTGCTTCCATCCTCTTTGAGAAATAATAGGGGTTTTATGAAAACATTTTCTCACTTAATTAAAATGGAAGCTAATAAAGAAAACTTAATAATGCACACAAAGATTGCAAATGTTAGTGCAACTGGTGGCCTTTACAGACATGTGGGAATGTTACAAAATTATGAGGTATTGTAGGCTAATTTGTTTAGAGAGAGAAGGCGTCATTTTCCATATGCATATTTCTGCAATTCAGAGCTTAATTTTTCATAACCTAGCTCCTCAGAGTGTATCAATGTCACATATACAGTTACAAAGTAGAAGTACAAAATCAGAAGCTAAGAAACTAGTAAGATGGAGAAGTACACTGGGCAGGTTGCCAGAGGAAAAGAGATTTTAAGAATATGCTTGGATAGAAAAGGAGATGATCCCTTCTCTGTGCTCATTCAATCTGCACCACTATGTATTGTCCATACACAAATGACACTATCAGAAAACGCAGGTTTGCTCTTAATACTGTGAAGTAATACTGTTACACTTAACATGGGGATCTCATGAAAAAGATCCCAAAAGAAAGTCAAAGTTAATGCAGCAGGGTCCAGGAAGGAACTATCACACCATTGTTTTTAGAAAAGGAAGGAGAGAGAAAACAGCAGAAGTGGGAGGAGTATACATTCTCAAATTAATGCATTTCGAATAGTATTAATGGAAAATATTAATGTGAACTGAGTGGCCCTCAGTGATCGGAAGCTTGGATATGTATCTCAGTTGAAAGAAATGGCACATGGTGACTTTAGCATTGACTCCATACTGATTAGAGAGTAGTAACTACTGAGCAGTCAGAAACACATTTCTTCAGTATCTGAATTTGTTATAGAGGTATCTTAGTCAGATTCTTACTGGCCTGATCTGACAAGATGATAGCTGGAGGGCTATTGCTGTAGGCATGAAGGTAAAGAGAGAAGAGAAAAGCTGAAGGTGAGAATCCTAATTCAGCATCTCATCAAAAAGATTGCAGAAAAACCCCACATCTGTGATTAATGCAGTATACCACAATTACTAGAATTGATTGTTTGATTTTAGATGAGACAGCAAAAGAGTTTTCATGACATATCAGCCCTCTAAGTGGTAGACACAATTAAGAAGTTTTTAACTGCAGGTTACTTAATGCTAAAGGAAGAACACAGTTTAAAGACAGGAATGTGTATTCTTAAAACTGCTTTACTGCTACCACTTATTTCTGGGTGTAAGATGGAGTCATACTGCTGAAAAAGTCATTTTGGGTAGTTTAATCTATCTCTAGAGTTACTGGAGGATATTCTCAATTGATAGAAAATGATTCAGGTTCTGTACTTATGGCTACACTTGGTTTCAGCCAGAAGGAAAAGTAGCAATAAAGTGCATGGAAATTAGGGCCAGATCCTTTACTGCTTTTCATCTTGTGTAGACGTGTACAGTTTTGCAAAGAGAAAGGAAAATACTGTTATTCTGAGCTGATGTCGTTTAGCTCTCATACTGCATGAATGTAAGTACTTACAGAAGATAAATTGCTATAATGAATAAGACTCAATACCTCCTCAAGGAACAGCCTCACTAATATGCCATTCTTTAAAAAAATGTTACAGGTATCTGATACAGGCTCTGCGAAGTCCTACACATTTTCTCCAAGCCGTCCATGCGTATGGCTTTCCTTCAAAAAAACATGCTGAGAAGTGCAAAGTAAATAGATTTTTTTTAAGAGTGAAGGTGTGGGGCAGGATTGATACTCAGTGGATCATAGCGTCGTAGTTCAGAACATTCTCTGCTTGTATAACCAAAGCAGAACGTATGTTTGTAACAAACTCTTATTAATGACTTAGTTGTAAGGTGTAAGTCTTAAATGACCAACAAAGGTGGCATCTATCTGTCAAATGTAAATATAGTAGGGCTGATTTCTCTCATTCCTTTTCTCCCTTATGTTGCAGCATGGTGTAAACAGACCACCTCCTTTGGAAATCTCCTTTTTATTAAGGCTCTTCCTCCTGGAAGCCCTGTGACCACATTGTTCCTTGGCCAGCCAGAAATACTGAGCAGACACAGCGTGTTAGAGGCTGTGCCAAGCCTGAACTGCCCCTGTGATTGCTCTTAGCTCCACTGGGGCCAAACATTCTGACCCAGACTGCTGCCCTAGTGACATGAAGCCCATCTTTTCCTTCCACTGTGTGTGCTGTCTGATGCTTGACTTGGGGAGGAGAACGAATTCATTCAGACCAAGCGATTTTAAAAATTGCTGAAGAGTCAATGCGTGTATTTTCATGTTCTTTGCATTTTTATGTTATTTCTTTCCAAAATTTTAATCTACTATTAAAGTGGCACCTGTCTTGCAAATGATTGTTCATTTTAACATAGTCATAAGTATTGAAAGGAGAACAAAAGATTAAAAGATCTCTACTGAGTTATTTTTGTGAAAACATCTCATAATTCCTACTGGATTCAAAATTAAACTAAATGAATTTTAAAACAGTAATGCTATACTGTTCCCTCTGTTGAACTGTCACCAAGATCAGCGGTGGAAAGCCTAGTTCTGAAAAATCATGTTCCTGTCAGATCAGAAACTTTTTATTTCAGATTCGGAAAAGAACTAAGTTCTATCTCACTGTTCATTATAAAATGTGCTACAGTAGTCATCCATTAAACTATACATAGGCCATATAAAGTCTGGATAAATTCAGGGCTTTTTGAAGAAATTATATCTGAGCCTTTACATCTGTGAACATTGGCTAGGAACTGAACAATTTGATATTGGCATATGAGAAAGGTGTATTTCATGGCTTTAAAAATGCAGTTATAAGTAGAAGGCTTTCTAAGCAAGTCCTGTCCTCTAAGCTGGATGGACTCTAAGCTGTCAAATTTCTACCATAGCTGTTAGGAAGAGTGACTTTCTCAATGTGAACAGGGCAAAATGTAATGTGTGTGTCTTCGCAACAGAGAGGTCTGCTATGAACAATTATTCAAAACCTAGAGTGAGGCTAGAAAGTGGCTAATGAAAATACAGTTACTGAGAAACTGCCTTTCTAGTAGTGACAACCTAGGGGAAGTGTGGCATAGAAAAGGCATCTAGAAGAGATGTAAAAATGAAGAAAGGGGTGAATAGCAAAGAAACCCCCAAACCATTGCCAGGATGCTTTTTAGAGGGAAGGTGAAGAACTCCATTAACAGGATATTTTGCTGAAGGCTTCCAATGACTGGACCAGTTAGACTTTGATAAGAAAGATAAAGGCCTTCTCAGAACTGTAGAGCTGTTTATATGTGTCTGGTGCCTTATTTAGATTTAATACAAATAATTTTACGTATTCCTTTTAATTTGCATGGAAATTAACTCCATCTGTGAAAAAAATATTCTGAAGGCTTTAGTGAAGTGAGGACAGGCTTCCCTCACCCACTGTTCTGACAGTCCTGATCAATGGGACATTTCCTCTGAGGATAGCAGGTGTTAGTCCAGCCTCATGAATATGTTAGCATTTCAGCTGTATGTCCAAAGAGGTGAGAGGAGGTATGAAGCGAAGTGAAACACTCTGAATTCATTCAGTGGATAAAAACCCTACTGACAGAATAGGAAGTGCTAACGTTCACCACCAAGAGTGAAGTCTGAATTCTAGAAACACTTCTTTGTTAAATGTCTTTATGGACATCATATAAAATGGGTCTTGCATTAAAGCACTGAAAATACAACAGCAGTATACTAGCATTAACAAAGTATAGTCTAGTGGCTAGAAATAGAGGATATTACTGTAGGCACATGTGATGACCTGCTCTGTCTTGACTCCGGGACTACATGGTTCTTCAGAGCATGAACCTCTGCCTCAGCAGCTGAAGGGCAATGTGGAATCGGTACCAGATTGACATCGCATTGTAGCGCAAAATCAGGAAGGCTGTAGTCTTAAAGTGCTTGGATAGATCTCATCTTGTTCCCCTTTTCCTCTCTCTCTCTGTAGCTGAAGATCGTTGCATCCCTTCAAAAAGATAGGAAACATGGATTTTAAAAGACTTTGAGATCCACAAATATATTAACAATCAGCACAGGATGTAGAATTAGACCTCCAAAGCCCTTGTCTCGCTGTTCAGTACGTCGCAGGACACACTCCATTGCCCAGGGGAGTATGTGAGCACACAGAACACTGCTACGCTTCCCAGACTGTGTGCTGGCAGACCTGCTGGCAGCAGCCCAGAAGAAACCCAATATATATTGTATGCTGACATTGTCCCTCTCAGAGCAATCTTTAGCTAGTAGGTTTTCTTCTCTACGTGTTAAATGATTGTAATGTTATAATTATGCAAGAATGAATGCATGTATGTCATGAATGGAGCATGACAGATTGAGGGTTGTTGGGAAAAAAATGAAAATTATGTGAAGGTATTAAATGCTGGAGATCAGAGAAGAAGATAAGGGGAGATGGTAAGGGACTTCCTATAGGATGAGAGTGATGAGAAAGAAGAGGGAGGCATTTTGTTGGTGAGAGGTTTCGTGTGTACTTTGCACTAGCCAGTAGGCTTAGCTGTGTCATTGTAGCCACTGCTGGGAAAACTTCTCAAGTTTTATTTTCCTGTATGGTGAAGATGTGTCTGAAACCTGTAAATTTTACAAAACTGCTGAGGAAAGATGTACAAACTTATCCATATTTATAATTTTAATTTAGTTGCCTGTATATGAATGCATTTCCACTCTAAGTTCTTTCTAGAGTAAAGTAATCTTTTCATTACGTGAATTAAGTGCCTCACACAACAGGATGCTAATAATAGGATCTAATCATTAGTCATAATGATAACATAATCATAACTCTTTAAATATTAAAAATTATATTTCCATTAAATTTCATACACATATGAAATGTGATTCAGCTCAAGGAAGTCTGTGATTGAAATCAAATGTTACTTGTTTCAATGCTTACTATAGCCTGTGTCTATGTGTTACAAATTTCCACGGTTCACTTTACCAAGTAAGTGAGGAGGCTCTGCTTGTATAGTAGGAAAATAACAGTAATAACCTGTACCTTTATAAGTATTGAAAGCAGCATGTTCTCTCCTGCCATTTAGGCTCAAATTATCCTACATTTCAGGTCTGAGTGCTTATAATCTTTGCAGAGGAGCTAAGGCTGGGAAAATCTACCTTTGTTTGCCAAGACCCCAGCTGGTGTCTCTCCTGTGCTGAAATCTGTTTGATGTATCACCTGGCCAACTAAATAATGAGTGCTGGGCAACAACTCATTGTTGTTCCCAAATCCAGTGAAGTGTCAGAGCATGATCAGAGTTAAGGGAATGCATGCTGTCTTCTGAGCTGGCAAAGCAATGAGTAGCGCAGAATATGTGAAAAAATCTGCCAGGTAAAGTGCAGTAAGCAAGCTCTTTCCCTGTGAAGCACTGCCACAGATAATGACGTACTTCAGAGAGTTGAGAGAGTTGGCATTACAAGAAACTCTTCAGGTTGAGAAATCCTTCTCAGGTAAAGCAACAAATGAGCAGTTCACAGGAAGGAAAGAAAGTGACAGGACGAAAAGCAACTCCCTGCAAGGCTTACGGGGCAACTCCCTTCCTCTCTTCCCTCACAAGATGCAAGTTACATAAACATTCAAAATTAACATCTGCCTTGGAGGTTAGAACCAACCCTGACTATAAATTAAAAATACAAAAAAAAAAACCAATAATAATAATCCTTGTGAGTTGACCTATATAGACAGCTTCTTACCACTGTTCCAAGTGAAGAAAAATGTTTCACTTTTACCACCAGTTGTGCAGAGAACAAAGTAAGTTATACTCACCCGGTAAAGTGCAGTATCAATATGCATATTCATTTAGTGATCCAACACTGCTTGAGATTTAATTTCTGTAACAATTCAGGGAAATACATATGTTTTGTGATCAGCATCACTAAGTTACTCAGAATAAAATATAAACAAAACCCACGTGTGAACAGTTTGTAGATGTTCAATGAATAGATCATAAGCATCCCATTCAGTTATTCAATTAATTCTGTCTTTTCCCTTCTAGCACAATTTTGCGGGTAGGAGGAAAGAAAGTGGTATCTTGCTGCAAAAATGCATGCCAGTCAGTTTTGTTCTGTTATACATGGGCGATACTGATGGAGTTAATTGGACTGCAACGTGTAATGGAGACAGAATTTTGCTCGCCCTGTGTTTACTTTCCAGTTCCCCCGTACTTCTCATTTATTAGTAATTTAGTTCAAAATCCATGTTCCTGCTTCTTTTCCATTCATATTAATTAAACAGATTTCTTGCAAGCAAAATTCTTTCAAGTTTAATAGTATTGGTGTTTGGACTTATTTCTCTTCTGTGAGTTAAAATGTGAGGCCTTAAAAACACACATTTGGGAAATGAGTGGGGGCCAAATGAGTCATCAGAACTCATTCTGGCTCTCATTTAGTAGTCTGTTCTCCTCAGGATGCAGTATAATGATGCTTAAATTATTATCTGCATTTGCTAAGTTAAGATAGGCTGTTCTGTAGGATGAAAAATAAATGCAAATTTAAAATACCTGAAGGGAGGATGCAAAGACAACTGAGCCAGGCTCTTTTCAGCGGTGCCCAGTGACAGGAAGAGGCAGTGGGCAGAAACTGAAACACAGGAGGCGCTGTCTGAACATCAGGAAACACTTTTTTACCATGAGGGTGACCGAGCACTGGCACAGGTCCCAGAGAGGGGTGGAGTCTCCATCCTTGGAGATACAGGCAGGCAGTCAAGTCATCTAAGGATGCAGAGGGTTTCTCTGGGCACCGAAGTTCCTGCTGACAAAATCTTTAGCTTGCACGAATAATTCCTATTATGTGGCAGGTGTGAGGTTTATTTATTAGTTTTCATAAGACAGCAGATTGCCATATAGCCAGAATTTGCTTTTCTCACTATCGCTGGTTAATTTTCACCCCCTGTAGCAGGAGCTAGTTTGCAGTTTTGCTTTGAGCATTCAAAGTCAGTCCTGTCATCAGATCCAGGCAAAGTCAGAAAGCTGTTCAACAGAGGCTCTTTCCCAGGAGCCAAGTGAAAAAATGTCAGGTCCACAGTTTGTAAGTGCTTGGGAGCTCCTCCAGAATGCACCTCTGTTTTCATAAGTTCAGGTTTTTTGAACAGGCAAAACTGTAGCATGTAGATACAAAACCATATTTACAATAGTAAGAAAAATAGTGGGTTTTTTTAATTTGCCTCCTTGCAATATCAGTTTATGATATCTGTCTGCTTCAAGGGTGTAAAGGAGCATAAATTTTAATAGGATACCAGAGGCAATGGGCACAAACTGAAACACAGGAGGTGCTGTCTGAACATCAGGAAACACTTTTTTACCATGAGGGTGACCGAGCACTGGCACAGGTTGCCCAGAGAGGTGGAGTCTCCATCCTTGGAGATACAGGCAGGCAGTCAAGTCATCTAAGGATGCAGAGGGTTTCTCTGGGCACCGAAGTTCCTGCTGACAAAATCTTTAGCTTGCACGAATAATTCCTATTATGTGGCAGGTGTGAGGTTTATTTATTAGTTTTCATAAGACAGCAGATTGCCATATAGCCAGAATTTGCTTTTCTCACTATCGCTGGTTAATTTTCACCCCCTGTAGCAGGAGCTAGTTTGCAGTTTTGCTTTGAGCATTCAAAGTCAGTCCTGTCATCAGATCCAGGCAAAGTCAGAAAGCTGTTCAACAGAGGCTCTTTCCCAGGAGCCAAGTGAAAAAATGTCAGGTCCACAGTTTGTAAGTGCTTGGGAGCTCCTCCAGAATGCACCTCTGTTTTCATAAGTTCAGGTTTTTTGAACAGGCAAAACTGTAGCATGTAGATACAAAACCATATTTACAATAGTAAGAAAAATAGTGGGTTTTTTTAATTTGCCTCCTTGCAATATCAGTTTATGATATCTGTCTGCTTCAAGGGTGTAAAGGAGCATAAATTTTAATAGGATTTAGTATGGTTTGAGATTCTACCTTTCCTACCTCATTATTACTTCATACGTAGTCAGGTTTGTTTCCTGTAATCCTTTACAAGGAAGTATCCAAGTTAAATTAAGATTGAATTCCAACTAAAAAAGCCTTGTCCATTCACAGTAAGAGACTGTAACTTTGATGGAGAATCTCCTTTTAGGCAATGAAACAGTGATACATCTCTCTCAAAAAAAAAAAAAAATTAATTGGCATTTCATGTTTCTTCAGCATAGTAACTGAATAACTGCTGATATCTCTATTCAGATTAAAACTGGGTCAGATACTTAAGTCAGCAAAAAAAAGTAATTTAATTCACACTTGTGACTGTTTGACCCAACTCAGTGTGCATATATCTGCCATAAAAGATATCCGCCATAAAAGAAAGCTAGTGATCCTAGGAAATTGGGACACTTTCACAGTGCTTCACCAAATAAACTGAGAAGTGTATCTACTGCTAACTTCAGTACAGAGTGGCACAACAAGCAAAGGCCAGGCCAGGCCACAAAGAAAGATTTGTATGGCACCAATACCAGAGCATGTCTGATACCATTTAAAGTTATTACTTTGTGTGAAGTTATTCATGCTATTTTAAAAGGTGCTGTGGGTTATGAATTTGTCTATGCGAAGTTGGAAATTGTCTGCTTTGAAAAAGATGAAGACTACTGGGCTGCAACTTAAGTCTGTCACAAGCAGCTGAGCAATTTTATGTTACTTGACCTCGAATAATATTTTGTTATAAGCAGGAGACAGAACTGGGGCTGGTGTGAGCTCCTGTTTTTGCAGACTGCATGAAAATCTGCCCATATTTAACCTGCATAAATATCCAGGTAACTGTGAGTGCCCAGCACTTAGGAAAAGCTATATATTTAGAGGACAATATGAGCTCTTAAGAAAAAAAAAGTCTGTACACCACACTTCAAGACGTAGACTTCAATTATTTAGTTTGAAAACAGGCAGGGACAATTTTCAAAACTGTGGATCCAATTTCCAAAAAAGGGGATTTTGTACTCTTTTTTTTCTGCCCAGCCCCTGAGAGAATGCACATACAGCAAATGCCATATGGTTGATACATCCCCACGTTGTCCACTGATTAGTCTTCATTCACTTCTGAATTTTTGTATTGCAAACTGTCCTTGTCTCAGGTTTACAGATAGATGGAAAAGCTAAGGCGCAGAGACATGAGTCAAGTGAGATTTCACACTTAACAGCAACACCACAAATCTCAAGAAACCTGTTTAAAATCTGACCCTGCATTATGCTCCCTTTCCCCTCTCTAGCAACTAAGGCTGTACTTTAGAGCTTAACTGAAAGCTTTTAGTGTAGCAGTTAATATTTTAAAAATCCCGTTTCTTTCTAAAAGCCTAGTATATTACATGGTAAGAAGTATACTGAAATTTAAACAGTTAACAACTGATGAGTCTAACTAGTTTCTATTATATAGATACATTTTAGGACTTCAGTAATTGGAAAAAAACCACTATGCATTAACCTAGAAACAGAGAATAGAAAATAGCTGCATATATGTATGCAACATAGATTGAACTGATTCTTTGGTATTGCCTTAGAGAAATAAAACCTGATAAATAATACTGCAATACCATCCATATTTCCGTTTACTTCAATAATAAAATGGATGAGGAGACCAGATTAACTGCAGGAAGGAATTTCAGACATCCATCATCTGCTAAAGATGAGTCCAAATATTACTGTGGGAGACTCTGGCCAAACCCACTATTCCTGCTCAGGATTTTTATTCTGCTGCGCAAATTAATTCATGGCAAACTCCGATACTAATGTCAGTGGGAAGCCTGACAAGGCAACAGCATTGGTGTACTTTCAAACCCTCATGTGAGAAGACCTATGACAGTCATTATAATGTGGCTTCTTGATTTTTTTCCTATGTCACGTACAATACAAATAAGGTAAATTGGTTGGATTTTGCTGACGATGAATGGCCTTTACTTTTATAAACATTTCAGTGCTGTTTTAGTAATCAGTAGCAGAGGCAATTTGTTTTGTATATTGCTTTACTGTTAATGCCATTCCCAAGAGAATTTCTCAAGTAATTCTGACTAAGTAAAAGTTGAAATACTCTTTGCTACCATGCCTGTAGAATGATACTTATTGAAGATACAGAGCAAAAATAATGAGAAAAATGGCAAGAGCTAAATTGCCTGAGACAGAAGTCTAAACAGATAGAATTTTTATGTTATCCCTCAACCACTTAAATGGAGTTTCTAGTTTATATCTTAAAATGCTTCAGAAAGTAGATACGGGTTGGTTTGTTTGGATTTTTTTAAGTGCAGAGCTGGTGGTTCAGGAAGATTGTCTTCAGCAACTCCAAGCATTACCTCGACTTTCAGATGTTTATTTTGATATGCTGTTAGTCAATACTGCAATCATGACATTTTATGCTGGAAGCTGGCATGTCAATAAGCCCCTTAGTCTCTACAGGCAGTGCAGTGGCATTTGCTAACATTTTGTATAAGTTTTTCATTGAGCTGTTAGTGTGTGAATGTCACTAACTGAAGCAAATTTTAAATGAAAAAAAGAAAGGAAAATTCCCAGTTTTTACTTCCGTAATTTATGACTTGGGATATCTCTGATTTCTGTAGACTATTTTCTTGAAGCAGTCTTCTCGTTCAAAATGTGCTCTTAATTAAATGCACACTAAATGCCATGCAAAGGTGAGATTTGTATAGGGCCATATCCTCCTTGGCTTGCAAACCATTTTCTTTTATCTTTGGAACTTGTACTATCTGAAGAATATGGTTTGCTATCTGGAATTATACAGTCTTAATCTTTGTTTAATACTTGAAGCAAAAGAAATGTTTAAGTGCTTTCTTAATCTAGGTCCTATTCTGGCATGTCATCAAAATAGTGTTTTTTACCATTTTCATCCTGTAGTTTTCAGCTGATAAAAAACTACCATCTTCAGATGCCTTTGAGCCTCTTTCTTTCAAATCAGCCAGCACACCTATTCCACATCCTCCCCCTTAGCTAGCTCTACTGCTGTGTGCTCTCTCTGCTTGTTGTCTTCTGCTAATTTTCTCTTTGTCTGGAGTTTCTCTCCCTGCTCTTCCTCTTTCATCTCAGCATGCGGTGTGTCAGCATTTCATGCTTTTTAGCCCAAAAGCTCCATCCCTTCACATATAGTAGCTAAATCACTGGAGAATATATGTGCCATGGCTGAATTTCTGTCTGGGCTTCTCTTTTTAGATCTGTGCTTCTGAATACTCTGTTTCTGTCTTAACAAAGGAAGTGGGTTACTAAGGCATACAAGCCAGTATGTGAAAGCAGGATATTCTGCTGTAATTCCCAATATCAGGTGTTCCTAGGACATTCCACCAGTTTGATTAAGATATATCAGGCATGAATTAAGGCTCTGGTGTTGAACTGATATTTTCAGAACCTAGGAAGAATGTGTGATATGCACTACTGGTTTAGTTCCCAGCATGCCATAAAACTGGTGAATTATGATTTTTTTTCTGCTATATTCTGTAATGGACACTTACAGTGTACCCTATCACAATGTAGATTTCACTGTGTCAAAGGCAGCATGCACGCATTTCAAGAAACATCAGTTTTAAATCCTTGCCTTTTTTTTTTCTTTAAAATGTAGACAGTAATAGCAATTCACCTCACAAATATAATTTTGACACTATATTTTGGTACTACATTTCCAAAATCCTAGAATGGGAACATGGCTTTGTAGAGCCACAGCAAATATGATCTGGGACCATGCTGGCTTAAGGTAAGAAATATTGAATGACTTCCCACTCAGTGAATATGATTCATCCTATTCAGTAACTGAAGTGGTGGAATAATAGATTCATCCATGTAATTAAGAATTGTATCATGGTTTAAATGCATAGCATTTAATTTGGTTGATGGCCAGCCATAATTCTGAACTCTTCTAAATTTTGAGTGCTTTACTCTGCAATCTTACCTTCAAAACATAATTTAATATATGGGATAACAAGACAGATACAACATTAACAACTTATGCAGTACCTTCAAAACATAATTTAATATATGGGATAACAAGACAGATACAACATTAACAACTTATGCAGTTTTATCATATTTCTTAAAGTAATACAATCATAGAATAATTTAGGTTGCAAGAGACGTCTATGGATCATCTGATCCAAGCCCCAATCAAAACGGGTCTAATGAGATCAGGTTGCTCAGAGTCTTGTCCATTTGAGTTTTGAATAACTCCAAGGATAAAGATATCATAGTCTCCCTGGTCAACCTATTCCAATATTTGACCACCCAAATGGTGAAAAAATATTTCTTTATATCTAACCAAAATGTAATGTGCTGCCACCATCACTTCTTATCCTTTCACTGTGCACCTCTGAGAAGAGTCTGGCTTCATCTTCTCTAAACCATCCCATTTGGTACTTGTAGACAGCAATAACATCTCCCCTGAGCCATCCCAGGTTTTAGCAGCCCTTTCCCTCCAGTGTATCAATCACTCCCACAGATTTGGTATTGACCACAACTTTGCTAAAAGTTTATGCCATCCCATTGTCTAAGTTGTTAATGAAGACATTAAGTGAAATTGGGCCCAGTGGCCATTTTAGGTGTGTTAGATACTTTTTCTTTTTTTCCTAAAGCCTCTAAAACTGGTTTTGCCCATGTCCAAAAATTGCCTTCCTTTGAGGACAGTAATTGATGATTGCTGAGTTGCTTATAGCCCTAGGGTTTCTGGTATCATCCTGTGACTATACTTTGAACATGTCTGCTGTCATCCTGTGCCTGTATTCCTTTATGCTGCAGTTAATTCTGTGGTCATAGATAGTTCATTCAACATACAACAACTCCTTGTCATTACTGCCTATTAGTAACAGAATGTATATATATGACACAACGCACTACACCACATAATCATACAGAGCTAAGCAAAAGCTAAAACAAATTAGATGAGGACCAGTCACCTGGTCCTGAGGTAGTTGCTGTGATTAGCTGCATTAGTTACAGCTAACCAAGCTGAAGCAGAGCTTCAGGCAGGCCAAGATAAGACCAGAGACCTGCATTGTTAGCTTAACCCAAAGTCTAGCCTGTTACAAGCAATGGCAACATCATATTTACTGAACTGTAAGTCTACACACAGTAGTAGACTTGCAAGATATGCTTGAACCTAAATTTGGACACTATGTTTATCTTTTCTCCAAAGTATTCCTGATAGGTATTCTAATCTAATTTTCATCTTGAGGGTGCTCACAAGGCATGAGCGGGACAACCAGGGGATCCGGCCCAGCCAGCACGGATTCATGAAAGGCAGGTCCTGCTTGACCAACCTGATCTCCTTCTATGACCAGGTGACCCGCCTAGTGGATGAGGGAAAGGCTGTGGATGTGGTCTACCTGGACTTCAGCAAGGCCTTTGACACCGTCTCCCACAGCATTCTCTTAGAGAAGCTGGCGGCTCACGGCTTAGACAGGTGTACTCTGCGCTGGGTCAAACACTGGCTGGACGGCCGGGCCCAGAGAGTTGTGGTGAATGGAGTTCAATCCAGTTGGCGGCCGGTCACGAGCGGTGTTCCCCAGGGCTCAGT
>NW_008794854.1:1007114-1009478 GCF_000699145.1 Aptenodytes forsteri | reverse complement strand
CAGAGGGAAGAGGGAAGTGGGGGAGTCCCCATCCCTGGAGAAAGACGAGTAGATGAGGCACTTAGGGACATGGTTTAGTGGGCATGGTGGTGTTGGGTCGACGGTTGGACTCAATGATCTTAGAGGTCTTTTCCAACCTCAATGATTCTATGATTCTATGATTCTATGATAATCAATAGAGGGTTTTAATCACACCTAGTTAATCAGCCAGAGGTCT
Organism: Aptenodytes forsteri; assembly: GCF_000699145.1. Taxonomy (NCBI): domain Eukaryota; kingdom Metazoa; phylum Chordata; class Aves; order Sphenisciformes; family Spheniscidae; genus Aptenodytes; species Aptenodytes forsteri. The sequence continues at coordinate 1,009,261 of NW_008794854.1, read as the reverse complement.
CCTACCAGGTGAGGATGAAATCTTTCTTCTGGGTGACCTTTATCTGGTGAGAAATGCATTGTATACACCATAAAGAAAAGGTTTGAGGCAACTCCATGACATCTAGGATGACACATAACCAGAAACTCAAGCTCTCCAGTCTGTCCCTACATGTCTGCATCGCCTCACTCTCGGATCGAAGAAGGGCAATGTTGGTGGCATGAGGAACACTATGCAGAGAGGCTAAAATAGCCAGCAGATCTGGAGATGAAAGGCAGTGCAAAAAACTTACCTTTATCAGTGACCTCAGATTTAATCAAATCCTAGCAGTGCTGCCTAAAAGGTTTGGGTTTGTTTTTTACAAAACTGCGTGATTCTTAATCAGTCTTTTTTTCCAGAGAGTTGATTTGTGATTTGTTGAACAATAGGTTTAGCAACACTTAATTCACTTATTCAATTGGACTGTCAAGCACTTGGCAAACTTTCAGACTGAACTAAAAATGGTTGGATGGCAGATCTGAAGAGAAATGGACCTTGTAGATCTGTTAATTTTCTTACTGAGACTAAGATCTCTGATAATCCAAATTGTTTAAATACTTTTCTTTCCACTGAGAAACAGAATAAAAGCATCATGGGCAGAGATCCCAGCTCCAGATCATATGGAAGATTGTGGATTAAATTAAGCTACAGATTTAACCTGGAAAACACATGTAATGAGCCTAAGTTTTCCATCTCTGTAGATAGAGAAAACAAGTTTCAAACTACCTAAGTAGTTCAAACTGTAGCTTAATTTAATCCACAATCAATTAATCATTTACCTATGTATTTATTAGATTAACATAATTTAGCATACACAATTAAAGTGATGCTTTAGTGCTAAGATATTATTATCATTGGCTATGGTGTAGATTTTAGAAAGTTTTGTCAGTTTTTTGTGAGGTTTTGTCTTGCGGGCAGAACACCTAGTTCTGAAAGCAATAAGCCAAATGAAGCCTCATGTGCTGTGGTTTCAAGTCTCAGGCACTCCCGTGTGGATTGTCTGGTGTTTCATAAGGGTTGAGAGCAGCCTTTTATTCAGTGAAGGACGTTAATAAAAGCTTTCTACTCTGCTGAACTACTTACTTAATACTTGTGGAAACTTGATACCTTGAAGACTTCTACCCTATCTTTGGAAATATTCAAAACTTGACTGGACAAAGCCCTGCAAACCTGATCTAATGGGGCCCTGTTTTGAGCAAAGGGTCGGACAAGGTGCCCTCTGAAGTTCCTTCCATCCCAAATTATTCCCTGTTTCCATGTCCAGCTTGACTGGGATTGATCAGCAGCTCAGAAGCCTCTGAGGAGATGCTGACAAGCACATATATGGCAGGACACGGTGGTCTTTTTTTCTACAATCCTAAGCTAACAATAAACAGGGTTATACAAGTACTCTAAATTTAGGTAGAATTATCAAGCCTCTGCAAGATACATTTCTATAATAAAACAGAAAAAAGATTTGTATGAGCCTTTTTGCTTGGATTTGAGTTTTGGCTCTTGTAATTAGCATTTGCAATTTGATTTTACAGAACACTGATTAAATGCAAAAATATGCAATAAAATGTATTGGTTTAATTAGACTGATTAACAGGATTTTTTTCACAAACGTCTGGTACATGCTTATACTACAGGAATAGGAGGATCCCAAAAGATACTAGTCAATAAGAAAAAAGGAGTGGATCATCCTCTGTAACAGAAATTCTAAATTTTTTTTGCTTTCAGACTTTTGTGTAAATGAGTTTAAATAGGGAACTTAAGATTTCTGAATAGGTCAAATGTAAACCTGAGAACAATCTTATAAGTTATAGAGAGCTCCATACCTGAAAAATGCTCACTGCAGTAATTACAAGACCTCTAAGTGTTTCTGTGGCTTTTATGTAGAAAGGAAGAGACAGTATAGGAAAGTCATTTACAGCTGAGGTTGTTGAAAACATCACTTCTTTAGGACTGCTTGTGAGTTTACCCATAGGATCACGCAGTTGTTTTGACATTTTGATTTTTCACACATCTCTCTCATGAAATCAACATAGAATCAACATAGAAACAAAATAGAATCATTTAGGTTGGAAAAGACCTTTAAGACCATCAAGGCCAACCATTAACCTAGCACTGCCAAGTCCACCACTAAACCA
>NW_008794854.1:982450-1005814 GCF_000699145.1 Aptenodytes forsteri | reverse complement strand
GACCATCCAGCCAGTTTTTTACCCAGTGAAGAATACACCCATCCAAGCCATGCGCAACCAGTTTCTCCAGGAGAATGCTGTGGGAAACGGAGTCAAAGGCTTTACTAAAGTCTAGGTAGACCACATCCACAGCCTTTCCCTCATCCTCTAAGCGCGTCACCTTGTTGTAGAAGGAGATCAAGTTAGTCAAGCAGGACCTGCCTTTCATAAATCCATGCTGGCTGGGCCTGATCAGCTGGTTGTCCTGTACATGCCGCGTGATGGCACTCAAGGTGATCTGCTCCATAACATTCCCAGGCACCGAGGTCAGACTGGCAGGCCTGTAGTTCCCCAGATCCTCCTTCCGGCCCTTCTTGTAGATGGGTGTCACATTTGCTAACTTCCAGTCAACTGGGACCTCCCCAGTTAGCCAGGACTGCTGATAAATATTGAAAGTGAGTTGGTGAGCACTTCTGCCAGCTCCCTCAGTACGCTTGAGTGGATCCCATCTGGCCCCATAGACATAGTGTGTCTAAGTGGTGTAGCAGGTCACTAACCATTTCCCCTTGGATTACGGGAGCTTCATTCTGCTCCTCATCTCTGTCTTCCAGCTCAGGGGGCTGGGTACCCAGAGAACAGCTGGTCTTACTATTAAACACTGAGGCAAAGAAGGCATTAAGTACCTCAGCCTTTTCCTTATCCTTTGTCACTATGTTTCCCCCCCGCATCCAATAAAGGATGGAGATTCTCCTTAGCCTTCCTTTTGTTGCTAATGTATTTATAGAAACATTTTTTATTGTCTTGTATGGCAGTAGCCAGATTAAGTTCTAGTTGGGCTTTGGCCCTTCTAATTTTCTCCCTGCATAACCTCACGACATCCTTGTAGTCCTTGTGAGTTGCCTGCCCCTTCTTCCAAAGGTCATAAACTCTCCTTTTTTTCCTGACTTCTATCCAAAGCTCTCTCTTCAGCCAGGCCGGTCTTCTTCCCACCGGCTCATCTTTCAGCACGTGGGGACAGCCTGCTGCTGCGCCTTTAAGATTTCCTTCTTGGAGGAAATTATACCTGGTTTGTCCCCAGGTATAATTAACTAACTAGTTCTTACTTGGTAAGAAAATAAATAGTTACTAACCAAGGGGTGCCATTTTATTTTTAATGGTTTTGGGGTTTTTTCCCTATTAGCATCAGAAAAATAAACACTGGTAGAAATTTACCCAAATGGTTTTACACATTTCTGTTGTGAAATACATGGGTTATTTTTTCAAAAAGAGAGCTCTGTTACATGGACCAGGAATGTTATGGACAATGCTGAGAGCTCTTTCCTTAATTTCCTTTAACACTAGCTTGGAGAACATATACTGTGTTCTTGCCAGAATTGGGTAGATGAAGAGGATTTCCTGTCTTTGAGCAAAAAAAAAAAAATCACTCAAGCATAAAATGATTTTTAAGGGATTCTTCTGAGCTCTCAGAAAGCAACATTCTCTCTCCTCAGTCACTTTGTGATTTCTAAGCATCGTTTGTGTGAGTGCAGAACTAAATTATGTATTATCTTCTGCATTGCACTGTCTTCATGGATTTTTATTGTATGGATGTCATACATCACAGTCACATTCCTAAATTTAAGCTGTTTTGAATAAAGCAGTTCATATTTGCTTTTCTGTATACTTACTAATGACAGAAAGAGAAACGGGGGCTTTTTTCCCTCTTCTTCAAAGGCATGTTTCTGAATGTATTGCCTTGGCAAAAGCTGAGATTTTTGAAGAAGCTATTTAGCCATCAGCTCATCAAAGACAATAAATATTATCCTGTATTACCTTTATTGACAACATTCAGTTGGATAAGATTCCTACCAGATTTGGGGAAACAACAAACCATCAGTCATGCTCTGAAATGCCCTTGTCTGCTCAGTAACTACAGAGAGAACTGACACAGGCTGGTGTGGTTCGACACCACAATTACATTAGCTCTACAGTGGGTTGTTGAGTGAAAAATCTCATTTCAAAAGCTAGCAAGTTTTTTTCCTAGCTGTTAAAAAGTCTTAAAATGAAAAACCATTTTTAATATAATGTACTCATATCCTTCAAAGTGAGGCTTTTCCCCCCCTTTCTCTTTAAACAGCAATAGAAGATATCGATAATAACTATCGTAGGAAAACTTAAAAGAAAAGGTTCACAGACAGCTTTCTTTTACTAGCACTAACTGTATTTTATTAAATGTGTTAGTCTCCATTTTTGTCTCCATCTTAAAGCTGTAAAGCAGCTCAGGCTGTAAAAATATACAATTTTACATGGTCCTAGAAGGACTAGAGAGGTTTAGGGATGGTATTGTGAATTAATGCCATTTATCTTTTGAGTGAGAAGTTAGCTTTAGGAGTTTATATGTAGTTTACATCATTATAAGTCATCTCTCATATCAGTTCAAACATCCTTTTTGCTCTGAAATTTCTTTTTTTTTTCTTTCTTTTCAAATAAACATTCTGTCCCACTGATCAGACTAAAAAAAGAAGCAACAGCTTCTTTCTTCTCAGTCCCCTCTTAAAGAATTATCCAGAAGTAATCCAGTTCCACCGCACTTTTGTTTTTCCCTGAAATGTAAATAGTGCTGCATTGAAAACAGTTCTGCTAATATTCTGTGTTTAGGCTATATTTTAATTGAGAAGCCTTTTAAACCTAAATTAAAACCATGATGACGGGTAACAGGAAAATCATTATGGTATACTTCTCTAGAACAATAAGGGGTTTTCCCACTCGGTGATTATCCTTCATTACTTATGGGTACCTGTCAGTATTCAATAAGTTCCTCTGGCTGGTCCAAGGGCAGTAGCAGCTTCTCAGCCATCTTTCCCAGTGTGTTAGCAATCACATCATCAGATTGGTTGTATCTAGGCCTATAAAACCACACTACAATGGAGTGAAAGCTGCCTATGTACATGCTGAGTACCAAATGTTAGACATGAACGTGAGCTCGTGTCACCTCACTGTAAATGTGGCTGAGACCCAGACTAGTCAAAAATAATCAGTATGTTCAACTTCAAAAATAAATTTAGAAAAAATTTAGCTTTTAGTATGTGAAAGAAAATTAAATGCCCTAGGTCTACTTCTTAACCATGCACACTGGAATACAATATGGGGAGTATTCGTATTGTCTACATTTGGGCATCTCCATTATGGACTCAAGACAGCCAGCTTGAGTGTCCACCTTCAGCTACCCGCATAGCCTGGGAGTGAGAGGCATGCACTCGTTCAGAACATGCCCGAGTTAGGTGGTGGGAGAGCCCCTGTAGTACGCTCCAGTATACTTATGGCACACCTATGGCTTTCACAGGAAAATATGGGGTTTTGTCATAAAAGAGTTAGCAACAGGCTCAGGCCACATTTCAAAAGCAGTGATGATTTCTAAGCCTTTTTTTTCCTCCTCTGATTAAAGCTTTCAGTTACCTGGCAGGAAAAATATATCAAATCCAAAGGAAAATTCATGTAACGTGAAATGCTGAGGATAATGCTGGTGAACTAATCTCAAGGATGCAATACAAACTTTTTTGGAAATGTGCCATTTTATTATGCCTCTGCTCCAGCCTCTAAAAACAAAATGTTTAATAATTTTATTGTTAAGAGGGGATTCAGTCTTGAAAATTAATCTCTAGTGTCTTTCAGGTATTGTACACTTTAAAAATACTGCTATTAAAAAGACATGGGTGGCCTGGCACTGGCAGTACAGTACAGTTGACCTCACATTGCTTCATCTGCACAGCTATTGATTTTTCTTTTTCTCTTCATTTTGACATTTCATATGATTTAATCCGAGATTCATCATTTTGGAAATGTCAAGTTTAAGGTAGTTTTTTTATTGTTTGGGAAGAGTAATCTTTGAAATGGTTTGCTATTTATCTTTTTTCAGACAGTCAGCTAAACACATCGGCACTGAATCAACTCGTAATTGACTGAGTGTATTTTTTATTTCTTTCATAGTGTATTCCAATGTGCCTTTTTACTGAGTAGCTAATTGTATCAAAGTCAAAGATAGCAGCAGCATTTTAAATAGATTTCCAGCATCTCAGCACATTTCATGAAAAAAAGGTCTCTGGGGATAAAAGCCTTTATGCAACATCACAGTATGTGATGGGAAAGCAATAGAAAGCAAGCATGGAACATACTAATGCAGTATATATTACAGAAATAACAGATAGCGTTATGACAGCCAAACTTCAGTTTTCAAACTTTTGTTTCTTAAATGGAAAGCAAAAGCTTACCAATAAAAATAGACTTTGTATCGATAAAAATGAACAGTAATGATAATTTTAATGGAAAAACTTTAACCAGCCTGGCTATGTTTACATCTATAAGTTTTCTGCTTTCTCCCTGCATGATATACTTACATATTTAAATGTCAGAATGACAAAATATTTGGATGCTAGTGAACACATAGGTTCATCCTGGTGCACACAGGCTTTTTTGGAATATACATCTGAGACACAGGCAGAGTACATTTTCTAAAGAATTAAAAAACCCTCCAGTCAAAATGAGGTACTAAAATCCTACAGGATTTATACACCACAATGATCAGGGACGGCTGATTACAGCTAGCCTACTGAATTCAAATTAATCCCAGAACTCCACATGTTGGCTTCACCACAAGCATTGCAAATGAGACATTTGATGAGTGAAGGGAATTTTCAAAATCAGAGTAAACTAAGGATCTTATTCCTGAGACAGAACAACTCTAGTCTTGTACAATTTACAACATGGTAAAAGGAAGCTCTTAAGGTATGATAGAAGGAAAAACTGGGGTTGTACATCTGAATTCTTAGTCAACGAGATCATAAAGATTAGACTGTTACCAGGCCCGAGTCTCAGATTTACCGCATTTGGAAACACTGAAGTGTAGACAAGATAAATACTGGAGATGACACTGGCAGCCAATAAAAGTACTTCAAAGTGCTCACTTATGATCCATTATTTATACTCTAACAAGAAAAGTGTGGGTAGGAGGAAAAGGCCCCTTTCTCAAAGGCTTGAATCCAAGAGATAAGGAATGAAAGAACAGATGGGAAAGGAATAGATGATTTCCTGAGTGAGGACATAAATTGTGTTTTCCTCTCGCTCCTAGCAGGCTATCCCAACGTTTGGAATATGTAACAACATTAATAAAATTACTTGAAACTATTTGAGACCATTTGTATCCTAAATAATGCATAAGCAGTGCTGGTTACTGTTGGGGTTATTTTGGACTAACTCAGTGTCAGAAACATTGCTCTAACCAGAATCAGCTGGATATTGGCCTCTCTGCACATTACGGTGAAACTGCCTTTTAAATAGAATGGCTTGGGTCCAGGATCCCTTCACTACAGTCAAAGCTGTTTATATAGCAGCTGTAGAGCCTTACAACTGAAGGTATAACCTGTTATAATTAAAGATTAAATGTGAATTACTACCAATTTTGAAATATATATATTTGGTAACATATCCCGGATTTCGAAATGTACTAAGCTCTCACAGCATCCAGATGAAGTTACAGCAGCCCAGCTTCTTTGCAGATCAGGCCACAGGCAACTAATTAGAATTTGGAACAATGACAGTAGACGCTGCATGTTTAGAGTGACTACATAGAGTCAGCTTCCCTTAAAGCTACCTATAGAAAGAAATGCATATGATCTTTAAATTAATCTTTCCAGAGCAGCTTACCCAATTATACTGAGATTCTAAGACTTTTATTACAAAAGTGGACAATTTATCCCACCAGCCATTCTTCCAAAAGATGGTTTGAAATAGATCCTTCTTCAGTACATGAAATCTTCATGTTCTTCTACCATAATGAAGAAAATCATATAGATACAAAAATTTCGGTTCTATGCTTTGACCAAATATCAACAATTAAAAAAATCCACCCTGTAAATTAACAGTTTCAAAAATATCAAACTACATTAAAACACAGAAAAAGGCAAGATAATTTAAAGGAAATTTTAATACAGTTCTTTACTGTACATTGCAATCAGCAGAAATATTTTACTCAGTTACATTTGTTTACCCACTGAATAGGTTGACTCAATGTGTAAAGGCAAATGAAATAAAGTGACTCCATTGTCACACAGCAGAATTTGGCCTTAATGCAATCACAATTAGCTACTTCACATTTAAATAATTTTCAAAACAGATTCTGAGCAATGAACTGCAGCCAAAATGCAGGGACATAGAGGAATTTTCATACAGACTTCAGTGGAGAAAATTCACACTGCTCCTTTATTTGTCTCTACAAAATGCTGAAACTATTCCTGAATTTAATACTTTAAAACTATTAAGAACAACTTGGGAATCCCCAACAACCATGTCTTTCATCTCTGTTTAGTAGTAGTTAAAAAAAAAAAATAGTCTATTGTCTAAATACTATAGGGCTGCGTGCAAAATTGGAATGAGTTTTTCTCCCCTATAGCTAAAGGTTTCAAACTCCTAAATCTCTTAGTAATTGCTGGATCAGCACCAATGTTGATCTCCTTTCCTCCTTATTTTTTCCCCATTTTTGAATAGGAATACAACTTTCTAAATACTGTTCATTGATTTATTGTTCAAATATATTACTTATTCTACATCGCTATCAAAACTTCTTCCCTGGGTCTTGCAAGACTCCAGGTAGATGAATCTTCCTGTTTCCAAGGCATGGCTGTAGCAAGCACAGAGAGTGTGAGAGGGGACCAGGAAGAAATGGGTACTTGCTCCTCTGCTGTGGGCAAACCACTGGTGGTAAGGTGGTGACAGGTGACAGCCAGCTGGGAAGTGCCTCCAGGAGGAACAGCACCTCAGCCAGCAAAGTGTCTCTCTGCATTTCCGCCCAGCAGCCCCAGGGAAACCCCTCCAAACCGTTCTGTGGCATGACACTCCATCCTGCAGGATGGTGGTATTCACTTTTGCTTAGAGAGGATTTAAGTTCTTTATAATATGTACCAAATGATAAATATGCATAAAAGAAAGACTCTGGCTCTACCAGAACCCATGTGAAAACAAAAACTGTCCAAAATATTCTTACTTTGATATCATTATTCTGACAAAACAGGCATGTGTCTGTTGTCAACATGGCAGCGCATTTTATTCATGCTATGCTGTAAAGGATTTTAAATTGCCTAGGATGGGGTGGTGGGAGTGGGGAGGGAAAGGGCAGTTTGTTCTTCATGCCACCATCCAGGTGGCCTCTTAGCAGCAAGTTGGCTCAAGCACGCATTCCAATCTCAAATCGTTTTGTGTGTGCTTCTGTGCATGCTAAGCAAATCCTGCCATCCTCTTCCAGCTCTATCAGCTAGCATCTTTCAATCAACAAATTGCACTTTGGCATGAACAGAAGGTTTAAGATGGACTTCTGCCACCCTCCCAGTCCCAGGCTAAATAGCTATGAACATATGCAGAGATTGTGTTGTTCATTTTTAGGGCTTTATGATGGCACATCTAATTGTACTAAAAGTGCAATTGATGGAAAGTGAGTTACAGATTGAATAGGCAGTGCAGCAGATGTACAAGGTCATTCAACAAGGACTACTCATTACTTCAAATTACCACCCTTGAGGAGAAACTATAGTATATGCCAGGATGGAGCTCCTTCTCTGACACCTCATCTTTCAGTTTCATCCCAAAGGTCATCTTTGTTTTCTTACCGGTAACATTTCCCAATTAGAACCTGCTACCTTAAGTTAAAATGACTTGATTGCCATGTCTAATGTAATTCACATATGTGAAGTATGCTACTGCTGCTTCCATTTATTTTAAGAAAGGTGATTGCCAGAAATGGCATACAATGTGTATGTACGTTCACAGACCTGTGTTTCTGCTCCATTTGACAGAGTGATGAAAGACAGATGCCTTGTTTAGTTTTAAATCACATTAGTGTTCTATTTCCATTTATCTTTTACTTTCATAACCCTCATTGAATTACAGTCTGACAAAATTTGTCAAAAAAGAACATAACTTGCTCAACAGTTTATAGCGTTTGGCAGCATTGGAATGTTTGCTGCTTCTTATTTGGCTGTCCTGGCATTCATGAACAAAGATAAGTATTAGATGGACACAGTTAACTAGACCACAACTTTGTTAATTCTTCTGGGAATCAGCAATATTTTATTCAAGATAGTTCATGACCTTTTTTAATCATCTGCTGCCTGCCAAAGAGCCACCATCACAGCCTTCATACTTTTCAAGTGATTTCCCAGTGAGCTAGAAGGGAAGCATTGCCCTCCCCATATAGGAGAGGTGTACATTTAGGTGAGATGGAGTCAAGAAGGCATTCATTAAGGAATGCTTGTTCCAAGACTTCTTCCAATTTCATATAGCAGAAAGTCAGACTTCCTGTCAAAGGAATATCTGCCCTAAGAAGAAGAAAGTGCCAGCAATTAGTCAGCCCTCTGCAGTGCTGCCTTGCACCCGTGGCACACTGCCTCACTGACTTCTTACAGGGAGGAAGGGGTTATGTGTCCTGTCCATGCCCTCAGAGGATGCTTTTCTGATCCCTTCATGCCCCCTTTCCAAATCCCAGGCCTCTTTCTGGGGAGGACTTTTAAAGAAAAGCCTCTATTCAGCCTGCCCTCGTTGGCATTTCAGACAATTCTCTTCTGCACAGCAAGACTTTTCATTTAACAAACGTATGCTGTGATGGTGTACGTCACGACATCAAGAAACGTTTTACTGTTCATTTTTGAAGCCATAGCAGAGATATCTTCAAGCAAGAATGTAAAAAAGTCTTTCACCTTTCTCTGAAGAAGAGTGAACATCATGTTGAACGGCAAACATGGAAGGAAAAAAAAGACAAATGTGAAAGCCCAGGACTTGACTTAAGATAAGATTTATATTTAAATACTTGTATTGGTCAAGAAAAATCTCAGAAAGCAGGTAAATTAGGGCCCTTCACCTTGTATTTTTGTGCTGGAATTTGGTGTAGAGATGCTGATAAAGGAATAGAATAAATAACATATTTACATATAGGAAAATGATGGCTCCTGTTCATATCGCCTTCAATCTACAGTCTCAAAGCTTCTAATCTAATAAATGCGACAGAATTAAAAAGATAAAGTTGAACTGGAGATCAGTAGCGATGTTGTTATTTGCAAACACTTTATCTGCAGAAAATTGTCAACCTTTTTGTCAGGAATAATTCAAGATAACCGATTCAAGTAGCTCTACTTTGAAATATTGTCTAATAGCTTCCAAAACATGCTCATTAATTGTCCCTAAAAATATGAAAAAATACAGGTTTTTGTCTTCAAAATGCAAAAGAGAAAGTGTAAGAAAATGATTTACTGGGTACATTTAATAATGTAACTGATAACACTTATCCTGCATGGTTGCAGAACACCCAGTAATTACGAAGAGCAGAGTAAATTTTTCTTGCTCATTTTCTTGTCATCCTGTTTCTTCAAGATCTGGCATCAAATGTACTTATTTATGAGTGGTCACCTATAAATCTCATGATAAGAACTGTTTCTTACAATCTAAAGTGCTGAGATAACATGTTCATTTAACAAACTATTTTTATCGGTGTGCTGTGTACATCACTGTGCTGACCCACTTTCACTAGATTCAAATACTATGGGGCCTTCAGGAGTATCAATCAGTCAGCAGATAGACTCAACTGGAGGCTTTATTGTTTTTTAAAATGCATGGACTGCATGGCTGTCACAACTGATAAGAGCTCAAGTCAGTGCTGGACATATCCAGCCTTATTTTGTTTTTCTTCCCTCATTCTTTGTCATTGTTTATCTCTGTCTTGCAACCCTTAGTTTTTGTAGTGGACAAATACAGTTTCTAGTATTAATATGTTTTTCTGCAAAATGTTAATTTCAGAGCGCCAAAGTATTTCCTTTTTTTTTCCCCCTCCGTACATCCAACTCACATACCATTCCAAAGGCATCCATCCCCGTGTATCTCACAGTAGTACTATGTCTTCTGGTTGGTAAGATGCACGCTGCTCAAGAAATGGCTAGAAACAGTAGTGGTGGTAGTAAAATACTGCAAGAAGAAACCATTTGAATGAGAAATATTTGGAATCTATCAGCATTGATAGGGTTCCTTTAAAAGCAAGCTTTAAAATCATTTAATAAGACACAAAAACTTCTGCTTTGTTTTGCTTTGTTTTTCAGAGGACGCTCCCCATGCACTTCACAAAAAGGCACTAAACATTTCTCAGATTAAAAGAAAGTAATGAAATTACTGCAAATGTAAAACTAACAATAAAAAAGATAGAGGTTGGTAGTGTTATTTAATTTCCTGATAAATAGATAGACACCCTGACTAGGTGCTACTAGTAAAGTCGCAGTTCTGACATAAATCACAGAACCACAGAATAGTTTGGGTTGGAAGGGACCTTTAAAGAGCATCTAGTTCCAACCCCCCTGCCGTGGGCAGGACATCTTCCACTAGATTAGGTGGAATGCTATGGTTGAAGACAAAACACTTTCTGAAATGGTCCATCTGCATTGAAGTCAAACTATGCTGATTAGTCACAGTCACAATTCAAAGTATTGGCCCTTGCACTAGCTTTGTTTTCCCCGTTAATGTAAGTTCAGCCTCAAGTTCTGCTACCTGTAATCTTACAAAAGCACCACAGTCACTAAACCAATTTTTATGAAGGGAAAGCTATCCTACATTAGCAAGTGAGTAAATGAGATATTATTTCTACTGGTTATTGAGTAGCTTTCATAATGTTCTTGAATTTCCACTTTGCTGTGCCAATTCCAACTTATGAAGACATTAATAGTTTATGAAAAAATAAATCATGTTCAAAGTCTCAAAGAATGGACCTATTATCTAGCCTCCCATCAAGTATACAGGAGTGGGGAAGGTTTTTCTGGGTTTTTACAAAGAAACCTTTACTACTGCAATGGTACTACTACTATCAAATTGCTCTTCAGGAAATATATTTTTTGGTTTGAAAGTGTATGCAGGTTATTCAGCTAGCTATAACTTCATTTCCACATTAACCCACAAAGTACTTAGAAATGAGGATACTGCCAGTATTAATGGAATAATGCCACAGAAAACTAGGTAGCTCAATTTGTATATGGATAATCATTAAACAAACATCTATACGGCTTGACAAAAACTGATGCAACTCTGAGTACAATGGAAGTTGTTTTTTTTTACAAAGAGTAGAGAAAAACATCCCTCTATACCTATGAAACCTCAAGGTAAGAAATTGAATAATCTCATCAAAGGGCTGAATGTTAGGTGTACTGGAGTCAGTAGTTCATAAAATCTTGTATTTCAAATTTAGATTAACTTCTTTTACAGAATATTGAATTCTTATTTGCTTAGGGGCATCTCTTTAATGTCATGAGAATGTTAGTAGGAGTTAATAGAAGAAATTTTGAATCACCAACACTGAAGAAAATTGGATCCTAGCAAGTGTATTGAATAATAAGATGATGACGACTTAGGAACTGGACAAAGCTTTATACAGCTACCACCATGCCCAGGTAATGCTAGATACATAATAGACAAAGAACAGAAAAGCCTTTCAAAAATGAATTAATCAACCTTCACCCCACCAAGATAATACCTTCTTTGAAATGTGTTTTATCATGGTTCTTTTGGCAGCTTCTGCTTGCATAAATCACCACCTTAATTTCAGCTCCCCCATAGCATAAGTAAAACGTACACACTTTGCTGTTTCAAAAGACATTTCCCACACCCTGTTTATCATATTACCTATATACTGTCCACCAAGACATTTAAAACACAGGATTGCTCTGTGTGAGATGTATCTCCCCTTCCTCAGTAACCCTGAAGGGAAAGTTTCCAAGTAATGTCAAGATAATGCTGCCCATTAGGGAGTAACACACTGGGAAGGACAGCGAGAGACAAGCATTTCAGCAAATGCTGAAGGTAATAACCAGTAGCTAGTCTCAGCTTGAGGCAAGACGCTGTGTTGTGGGGTAGGACAAAGATGTGGTGTATAGTACAGGGAACTGTGATGTAAAGAGAGAGCCGACTAAACGAATGAATTCTGTCAGATTCAGAAAAGTCAGTAAAAAGAGATGAGAAAGTGAGTGGTATGGTCTGGAAATGAAAAGCGCTTTTTGGATCAGAACTGTACAGAGAGAAAACTTCCATGGGCCAGAGACCAACCACAGCCTGCTGCGACTGGAGCAGCACCAAGGCACAGGTCGTTTCCACATGAGTGACCAGCCCTGGGCTCTTAGGCTGTTTCAGGAACCAAGTAAGCAGCTCCCACATGGTTCAAGGGCAGCTACATCTCCTGCCTGGCAGTGGAGCAGGGCTGCCACAAGGGCTGCTGGATAATACGGACCCAAGGCAACGGGAGAAAGCGAGACAGCGACAGGCAATCTCCCTGGGTTGTCCTGGGAGCCAGGTGTCTTCTGATTCCGGTCCTGTGTCAAAATGAAATCCTAAACATGGAGACAGCCTCTGTAATTTCCGGGTGGCCATCTCCTCTCTGCTTTCTGAGGTGTGGCACACACCTTACATTTCTTGATAGGTCACACAATTTGGTGTGTGGCTCTGAAGGTTTGCTGGGACACTGATGCAGTGAACAAACATCGTAAGTTTTATTTTCAGCAGCCATTCAGCACTTTAACTGTGTGTTGGAGCGCCCATTAGAAGGACATTCAAGGCTGCACTGTGTTTTGGAAACTCTTCAGCTTTCAGGCAGATGTTATACCTGGAGAGCAAACAGGAATGAAGTTGAACCAGGCAGTTGCACCAGCTCCATGTCATCAAGTTCAAGTTCACGGTGCTGCTTACATTTTTCTATTGAGCACAGACGGCCACTTTCCACTTGGGTTCCTACTCCTCTTGTGCCCCATGCATCTGTTGACTATAATTCTAATTATTAGGTGCTGAATATTGGCTGTCATCGGAGTCAAGAAACGCTATCTGTGTTTGGCTGTCATCGGAGTTGTAATTTTCTCATGTCACCCTCTTCATCTGTCTCCATCAGACAGTGTCTCATGTCAATCACAATTGCCTAATGTCCCAAGGATTAGTTGCCTCCTTTACAACTAGAGGAGGAAACTATGGTGTGTGTAGGAAATCTGATAAAGGAACAAAGTCATGACATGATGCACCTGAATAGCAACTCATATGAAACACTATAGGCATTCCCAAATTAAAACGTTTAGGGTTATGGGCTGAGTTATATGATTTTTTTGTTCTTTCTACCCAAAGACTTAAATGGATAACTACAATAAAAACAAACTTTATTTTCTGCTGAGATTTTCTCTGGGTGGGAAAACACCCTTGTCTTCAGGGATGTTATGAGACAGAAAAGGACTAGCATGGCTTCTAGGAAGGAAACCTAAGGACGGAAGTATTTTCTGTGCACTGTTACTGGCCAAGTTGGCAACGTGCCATCTTTACCCACAGTACCCTTAGAAGGGTCAAAATAAGCCACATGGAAAGAAAAATAACTAGAGTTTTATGGCTAAATCAGTTATATTTCCTTTGGTTGCTCACCTAGCTGATGCTACCAGTAGCATATGTTTGTTCACAAGGTTAAGTTTTGTATTGTAGATGGACATGCTGAGATAAATAAGCACTGATTCTTACATGCGCTTATTTTTTAAGTAAGCAATGTCTAGTACAGTTGTGAGATAAATGTAATGGACTCTGATCTATACCCATTTTTAAAAAACAAATTCATTATTCATTCACAGCAAAAAATGTTTCAAGGAGTAACTAATATGAGTTTTCACAAGTGTTAGGGATAGATATGCTTGTAATAAAAAATCTCTTATGAAAATGAAAGCAAAAGTTGAAAAAAAAGTACTAGGGTGCTGCAAACAGAAGTGAAAATACGTTCTTAAAATTAACTACAAAAATGCTCTTTCTAAAAGCCTGTGTAGTTTCAATATTTTTTGTCAGAAGTCTGTTTTTCATCTTGAGTTTTTTTCTTATGTCACCATGGTTGCTTCACACCTCTTAAGTAATGCATACAGACTTTCACAAGTATGCAGTGGACTTCCAAGTTCAGACCTTACATGTTCTCTGTCTAACAACTTTTCAGTAAATTGGTAAAACTTGACTGAAGCCATCTGGCATATCCCTATATTCATACTGTTGTTTCCTACCACTGGATAAGAAAACTCAGTTTACACTTCCAAAGAAGTTTTGTGTCTTTCTTCATTTTCCATTGCATGATAGTAGTGTAATCATGAATAGAAAATGTGGGGTTGTTTTGGTTTTTTACATGCTGACTCATCTGTCCATTCTAAAAACAGTTTGCAATAAATGTACATGTTGACATGATGACAAAAAATGTAATGCATTGTAAAGCCACCCAGGAGCTGCCTATTTTTATGCATTTTTAAGTTCACATGCCAGGCAGACTTAAAAACAATCCCTGTAGAGCCTTGCTTTCTGGACAGTTTAGACAAAAAGTCAGTTCCTACATAGGTGATCCATTGGACTAGTGTGGATACAGCACATAAATGGCTGTAGGCAATGACACATCAGTCAGTGATGCGGCTGACAGCCTGACGTGCCACCCTTGTCTCTCAGCCTGCAGATGCTTACCCACCTGCAGCTAAAGTGATTGTAGGTGGCTTTCAGTGCACAGGCAGGCCAGGACTGAAGCTCATGACTGATTCAGTTTCAACATGCCTCAACCACTTTGCCGCCAGAACATAGATGAGGCAGCTTCAATCTCTACAGATTTTCAGTCTGATCAGTAGCCAAAATGTGCTTATTTTTTGACCTGTGGAAGGGGACTAGATATTCCTTATTTTATGTACTACAGGATATAGACATTCAAGGTTTTATGATTTACATCCAGACTAAATGTGCTATGCAAACTTTATTAAGTAATAAGTCTTTTCACATTAGTTTTTCAACCCATTCCCATCTTTATTGAATTAAATGGTTGCTGTTTTGGTAGTGATGATACTTAAGAGAGTGCTGAGTACTTTAACCAAGAGAGTCATGTTAAGGAGTATAGCTCATACTTTAAAGAAAGTAATGTCTCAGCCACTCTGAGACTTATGAAAAAAGATCAATCCAGTGGTGTATTAATGTCAGCACCTACTTTGTGTGGTTATAAAAATCCACAGGCAATGCAGATGTCTCTTGGATAACCCACTCACACAGATGGGCTAATATTTCA
Organism: Aptenodytes forsteri; assembly: GCF_000699145.1. Taxonomy (NCBI): domain Eukaryota; kingdom Metazoa; phylum Chordata; class Aves; order Sphenisciformes; family Spheniscidae; genus Aptenodytes; species Aptenodytes forsteri. The sequence continues at coordinate 990,747 of NW_008794854.1, read as the reverse complement.
GCTTTGTGCCCTTTTTCGGTACGACTAACTCCCTGCAGACATTCTGTAAGTTTCATTGCAGTGGTTCCCTCCATAGGATCTTTTCCTTCTTTGCTGCTGCAATAGTCATGATGTCTTGAAGTCTCTGTTCCTCCATTTCCCCTCACATACCGATGCACATCCTGCAGCCTTCACTCATCCTCATTCCCAGAACATGGATAGCAAATGGTGCAGAGAGGACTCCTTCTGTTACTGACCATCCCAGAGCAGTTTGTCCACAGATGAGTCTGCCCCAGGCCGGAGAAACAAAACAAACCTCCCCCAGGGAGCCAGCCAAATGCCTGTACCCGTTGTCAAGAAATTCCCACATTTTGCTGGCCTGTCTGCCAAGCAGATTACCTTCTGGTCGACTAGCTGGATGTCCAAAGAGCGAATGTGCAGTGGTTCGCTAACTGCCTGGCTATGGGGGTAGCATACACTGCCTCAGCCTCCAAAATTAGCTGAAGAATTACTTTGTGTATTGTATATAGGATCAAGTGAAAAGTGTGCTGCATTTTAGGTTTACTTGTGTATCTCACTCCTGTGACTTCATGCGTGGTTAGCACTTTGCCAATTTATGAAAAACTGGCTCCCTCCTTACAAAACAGTTGCTTAATACATGCAGATGGACTCCATGCTGAATGAATCTAGTGCATATGAGATACAGCAGTGGTGCCACAGATTGTGCAGGTCCACTACAATATGCAAGATGCAAGCAGTTTCTCCAAGCACGTGCAGTAGATTCAGTGAGAAGACACCAGACTTATCACAATCACATGCACAGAGAGAAAGATCAAAACCCAAAAAACCCACAATAAGACTCTTCATCAAGCTACTAAATACAAAAACAAGCCAGGCAGCAACCCTGCTCTCCTCATACATTCATTTTCTATTCCTGTTGATTATACAGAAGAGCAGCTGTATTGGATCACACCATTGGTCCACCTGGCCTCATATCCTCTCTCTGGCAGTAGCCAAAAAGTGAAGATTAGAGATCAGTAAGAGAACAGAAAAAGTTTACAAGATGCATTCCCTGAGTACTCACCTAGCTTCTGACAAGTTGTACTTTGGGGACTTCCTTGCCCAGTAGCAGTTTAGTAATTTATTATTAAATGTATTTTAAAAAAGAATCTATAACATCCGTTGGCAAGGAATTCTGTAGCTTAATTTCACATTTTATTAAAAATCACTTCCTTTCAAGTTCATTTGACTCCGTCTAGTTTTTGTGTTGCAGAAGCAATGATCACTCCTTACGTTCTCCATATCATTCATGATTTAACCTTCCATTGCATCCTCCTTTTCAGACTGGAAAGCCCAAATCTTACCTGGAGTCACTTGTGACTATCTCATCTCACCAGATCATTCATGAGCATCTTAAACAGCACAGGATAAGCAAAATGTATAGCAGGAAGCTCCTGGTAACCTTGTTCCACTGTAAACAAAAAGACCATGTATTCCTGCCCACTCTTTTCTAAATTTATCCATTTATCTATCCATGCAAAGACTGATCTTCTTTTAAGAGACCTTGGTGAGGGAAAAGTCAAAGGCCTTTAAGAAATCCACATAATCTACATTAAATGCGTTCCCCCTTAACCATATGTTTGTTGACACCTTCAAAGAACTCCAGTAGGTCATGAAACATGCCTTCCCCTTAAAAAAAAACATATTTACTCAAGTCTGGTAGATTCCAGGTATCTGGGAAGCCACTAACCCGAACACCAAGCAGCTCCCTGCTAAGGCTCACACAACTGCGAGGAGCAAGGAGTAGAGCCTTAGAGCCAAGGTGGTGCGCAAGGGTTACAGTCGAGGTCAAGGTACTCCACTTATGGGGTGACCCAACCTCGGGCCACCCCAAGGACTGGGAGATTATAGCATCAGTGAGGATTAACTGCGACTAAAGCCCTGCGGGCTTGCCAGGCTGCCCATCAGCAGAGGTGAGGGCACAGGAGGCTGCAGGACTCATGCCCCTGCGGCTGCACCCTGCTCTCCGGCAGCGCTGCAAGTCAGACGGGGGATCGGGGAGCCGGGGGGGAAGCCTCACTGTGCTCAGCTTGGGGCGTCCTGCTCACGCAAGAGGTACTGCTTCTCTCAGCAGCCAGCAGTGCAGATCTCAGAAGGGCTGTCCAATTTACCAAAAACTGCTGTGTGCATGCTCAAGCAGTGCATTTGAGATCATGTCTCCAAAGAGTATTAGATTTCTGTCACCTTCTTACATTGAAGTACACGTGTCTTCAAACTCAAGGAATGACTTGCCACTTTTATTGTCTCACGTAAATAAAAACTTCAAGTACACTTTCTCTGAGATTTTTTTCTCTTACTTTATAAAAAAATTCTCCATAAAACAAATTCCAGACAAAAACTGTGTTTATGCAGGGTTATATTTTTGGAGTCCAGTCATAAAAAATAATGTTAAAAATACAGGGAAACCTAATTTAATTTCTTATTGTAAGAATATCTCAGATTTCATGTTCTCATATTCTGAAATTAGAAAGGTACATTTGTGGGGGTTTTTTAAAGCAGAAAATGGAAAACATAGCAATCTGGCTTCTATTGAGATTTTTTTTTTCACAGTGCTGCTTTATATTTGAATATGTTATTCATAGAGAAAAAATATTGCATTCACTTATTACCTTAATGAGAGAAGAAGTTCAGATAGCTTGGTAACAACATGCATATGAGAACTCTTTAAACTTGTGAATTGATTCTGTAGAATATGAACACGTTTCAGACACTAAGAACAGTGTATATATGACATTTGAAATAGAATTATGATAACTGAATATTTCAATTATATATTTATCATAACAATTGTATTTACAAATTGTTATTCTGAATCATAAACTGTCTACAAATCATTCTTAAAGATATACAATTTTCTTAATTGTTTCATCAAGCTGTTTAAACATTGAAATATATCAACTATTGTCTTCCTTGCTAGTTCCAATTACTTGAGAATGCTAATAAATGTCTCCTATCAGCTATTTTGCATTACTTTTGATTTCAGGATTGTGTGCTTACAAAAATGTCATGTAATAGTGATTATTGTTACCTTGGAATCTGCAGCACCATGCTTGTGTTTCTACCTATTTTAAAACGAAGCAAGCAACATCTTTGAAACTGGTATATAAATGTTATAACAGGACTATACCTGAATACCTGGTGAGAGGTTCTGATGCAAAAGATTGCATTACGAAATGTTTAATGCATCTTTTTAAAGATATTACATGGTGATGTCAAAGTTAATAGAATACAGTGGGGTTAGTGTGATGGTTATCTTAAAAACGGTAAGGTGGTTTTGTGAATGTGGATTAAATGTGAGAATTTTCTACCAGTTGAGGAAAGAGAACTCAGTGTTTTATAGGCTTTTCCATATTTGTATATTTATGAGCAAAATTCATTAGCTTTTATGTCAGTGCAGTTAATTGTGTATAGATATGCTTGTGTGGAAGACAGCTTAAAGATAAAATGCATGCATGAATATAGAGATAGACAGTATGTTTTAAATATAAAATTGCACACATCATAGCTATATTCCTTCCCCTGCTCTGTTGTGCAGCTCCACTGACCTCAGTGCTTGAGGGACGAATTAGGACGGTACAGTACGCAAGATGCTTCCAGTTGAAGAGGTGCATTAGCAGAGACGCAGGGTGTGTTTGAGAAAGCACTCAGCAATTAGCAGGTCCTAGGTGGGGGAAGAACAACGTTTGTCTTACTCATTCTGATCTCTGCAAAAAGAACCAGGAGGCACCTTGCATCTCAGCTCTGTCTTTCCAGTCTAGCTGCTGAGAAGAGATGCAGAGCATGGACCAGACAGGCTGAGGTCATAACACTTTTAAGATGCACCATTTTATAATCTTCAGAAGAAATTTAATTGCTAAATTTCTCCTGTAGAATGGGCTTTTGTTGTGTTCTCTAAGGTCTTGTTTCATTGTTTGAAAAGTTAATGGTGCAGGATTTTTTTTGGAGGAACGGAAAGTCATCTGTCTCTGGGCAAGCAGCACTAAAAGACAAAATCCCATACAGCTCCTGAGGGTATGTTTCTGAGCCTGAGTTACTTGGTGGAACACCAAAGAAGGTGTGGGGTGTTCAGTAACTTTAAACATCTAAGCTGGGTGCTCTGCATCTCCATCTGGAGACACTGTCTTCACTGTTTATACATGGTCCTGATGCTCCTAACTTTAGATGTTCCCATTGAACTAGGTGCCTAAAGTAACTGAGAGTAGATGATCTGAATACCCTGGTGTAAATACAATGGGAACTGACCAGCAAGTGAGGACTGATAATAAACTCAAAGCAGTTACATTTAGAGGAGTTCCTTCTCAGAGCAGCCAAATCCTCTCTTGTCAGGCAGAGCCAATGAATTAATTATCAAAACAGCCTTTCTTCCTCAAGATTTTATGCATTCAGTCAAAGTGGAAGTTTTTGGAAGGACATTTCAGGGGAAGATCAACTTGCATAACATGAGCAGTTACAAACCCAATCACAGTATATCCGACCACCCATGGCATGAATAGTTAAGTCACCACCACAAGTACTTTGTGATCATGATCATTAAAATGAAGCATAGAAAATTCTGATTTATGGCAGAGTTAACATGATGGCTCAGCAAATTAATGCCATTGGTGTGGGTTCCTCAAAATGAAAACGAGTATATTTTAGGATGAAAAACTGCAATACATAAATAGCCCATTTGTTTTCATTAATTCTTTTCCATAAGGTTTTCAGCACAGAATTATTCTGTGCAAGCAGAAAAATATTTTTAGAAGACTATTATAAAGTTACTCTGTATGATTTATTTTGTTGATATTTTTAAACTTCCTTTTTGACCACGTTTTACTAACCCTTATTTTCTGAACAGTTTATATAAAGAAGTAGTAGATCTGGAGTGCACACATCTGAATTTGTCAGGACCCTTTCGTGGCCGTGCTAGGATCCTCTAGATGGCATTCAAGGAATTGCTACATGTGTGGAGGATATTTTTTTCCTATATCAAAGATTCCCTTAGTAGTTGCTGTGTTTCAGTGGTTGTTTTGTACAGGTTTCACCATATGTTTGAGTACAGAGGGAATTGAGATGATTGCGTGTTGTAGAATATTTTAAGAAGAATGTGACAGAAACAGAGATCATTGCCAATTACTGAGACATGGATCTGAATTAGGGGATCTTACTGTTTGGTTTTGTTTGTTTGTTTGCCAAAGAACTTTAAATATCCTGTGTGAACGCACTAATTTCTCAAACTTTCCAATCAAACTCCAGACTCACAACTGAATCACAAAACAAAGTGTGATATTGGGCAAAAAGAATTATTTAAAATACTTAAGGAGGATTTGAAATAGGAAGATTTACTTAATGAGAAGAGTAAAAGAGGCTGAACAATATTTTGCTCATGAGAGCATTATTTTGTGGGTTATTCCAATGTAACAATATTGCTTGTAAGCAGTAGTGCAATACCAATGCCTAACCCTGATGGTGCTTAACACCCATGTATACCTAAATCAGCTGTCAAACTGAAAGTTGTCTAAATTCTCAAGTTCTGCTTTTGTGCATGCTCTGGATTGCCTCTGTTTTGACAGCATTAAGGAGCTTGGACACGTAGTATAATTTAACGCTAAATCTCCTTCTGAGGATCAGGCACTTAAAAGTTAGACCCTGAAGCACTCAGCTCCACAATGTACTGTGTGGATATGAGCCACTAGTTTTTACAAGCAACTACCTAAGCTGCATAGCTGGGTGTTTTCTCTCTGTAAAATTTATGCGGTGCAGAAGATTATATAGGGACAGATAGAAGCTTGTTCCAGAGGAGAGCTGTATGTAACAAACTTGCCTTTCTGCTTGGGACTGAGTTAAACAGAAGGCTCTCTAATCAGACAGTACTTCTGAATTTCAAAAGGTTAATCTAGTCCATTATTTTCTCCCTGTCAATAAGCAACAAGGGACACCAATGGAAGAAAATCAGGAAAGTATCAAATGATACTTCTCCTTATGTACTCTTCCAGCTCCCAGCAGTGTTCAGTAGCATGTTAGTTAATAAGGCATGCTTTCTCTGTTTCTTGCCTGAATGTCTGTCAACTTCCTAACTTTTTGGAGGCCACAGAATTTTTATGGTCCTCTGTAGAAAATGACCAGTGCAAACTCTGCATGTGTCAGCAGGTCACCTAGACTTTGTCCCTTGGACAGTAAGAGGTTGTGAAGGGAAGGACAGCAGTGCTCAGCTTCCGTCCTCAAACCTTCCTGCTTTTCCTTTCTGTAGAAAACACCTTTGTTGTGCTGGTTTGGCATAGAGATAGGAGATGAAGAATAGACTTGGAAAAAAACTACAAGGGCAGAGTTCAGCACGCAGAACATTGAAGAACACAAAAACTGGTTAAGACAGTGCCAAGAAAAAGAATAGAAATACCAAAGGGGTATAATGGAAGAGCTCTGAGAATTCAGAGGCTCTTGTTAAGAAGGCAGTCATCAGATAATTAATTTCTTGGAAATAAAAGACAGGCTCCTTACGCTAAGTGATGCACTGATCTGGAAGTGTGAATGCTCAGGTTTCTTTCTGACCTGGATCTCTGTCAGGAGATTGTCTGTCAGTGCATGAGCATGGATATGTGTAATAAGTATAAAACCACAAGCTTCAGAACATGAGCTAACTAGTAGCTAACAGTTGAAGAAGCTTCCCTTTTGAAAGGTTGTTCCATAATTGCCCAGGATTCCACAAACCTTCCTTTGAAACATCTTTTACTGCCCATCGTCTGATCTAATTTCTAGGCTGCTCTGTTTTCTTGGTGTTTTAATTTTTATACAAGTTAAAAAGATGAAAACTCTTTATCTCCCAATGGTTCTTTAGCTCTGTGGAGTCTTGTCTTTGTGAATAAAAGACACTCAATCTTCTTGAAAGAGAAAAACACAAAAAAGGCATTTATTTTTCAAATGCATTTAATATTAGTGTGATATGTTTTCAGAATGTATGAGTACAGTAGTCCAGAAAGAGCCACTGCCTCTTCTGAACCTCAGATCCTACACATAACAGAAGTTAGAGGTGAGAAAGACTATCCATCCGTTCCACCTGGCTGCTGTTTGCTTTTAGGCTTGATTTGCCCTGATGTCTTCAAGTGTCATTGCTTCTGCCTCTCACCTTGAGAGCCTATCCTCAGACTCAGAGGTGTGCAAACATTCCTGTGATAATAGAAGATGTAAATGCTCTCTCACTACAGAGTATGTTCCCTGATATTTTTTCTGTGGTTTCTTGATAACTTGACTGTGCTACTTCTATTCATTAATTCTCTCCTTCTGCCAATCACAGAAAGCAGGAGAGAATTACTGCAACTTACTTACTTTTGTAGATGGCAATTATTTGCACATAAGCAGCATGTATCATCTTTCCTTAACCTCACCTCATGAGTCTCCTATTAATTGTTCTTTTCCAGTTCTTTATATCTTTCCATTGTATTTCCAGCACAGCTCAATACTGTCTCAGTATCTTCTCCAAAGAGTTAGTCAGGCTGAGCTAATGCAGATGTATTAGTTTCAGTATACAAGCTAACTGGCTAACTCAGATATGTCTATGCGACGCTGTGTTGGGTCATATAGATATACCCAACTGAAAAAACACTCTACTTAGGATGTTGACATATCTAAAATTATTCTTGCGTTGCTCTAGAGGTCACCTTTAAAGAAGATCCATGGCTGATTTTGTACTAAGCTTCCGTGCTAATAGTATTGATGCATGTATTGAATGCTGTGTCTGAAACTAGGGGATACATTTGATCTACTGGCAGCCATCTCAAAGTTCAGCATCTAAACAGGCAGCTCCAGTGTGCAATCTGTGCCACCCTAAGATGGTGTCTATGACAGGTATGATAAATTGCCCTCTGGAGTTGCCTCCCTCCCTCTAACTACAGAGGGAATCAAGACAACTTGCCAAAACTAAAACCTATTTTTTAAATTGTTTGAGTCAAGTAAAATGAATTCCACCCTACTTGACTAGAAACTGAACACCTAACATACATTTGACAGCAACAGTGCTTTCCAGTGACTCATGTACATCAACTACAAACTAGTGACTTACTGCCTTCTAGAAGTGTTTCCCATTGTCTGTATGCCAGAGTTTAAAAGGGTGTGCTTTTCTGTGCATGTGTCTACAAGATACTTGACCTTATGTAAAACCAAGATAGACCAAACCGTAGCGTTTATCGTTATCTAATGATTCTTTGTAAAGAACAGATGAGAGCATACCTTCAGAATCTTTTTAGCATTTATATACTAATATATAACATATAATACATAATATA
>NW_008794854.1:953737-982294 GCF_000699145.1 Aptenodytes forsteri | reverse complement strand
ATTATTATATATAATGTAATTTATTTTGTAACATCACTGGGAGAATTAATTTATGAAGGCATATGTATTTAGCATCACTATAATTTATAAAATGCTTTGTCAAAATCAACATTTGTGGGGAAATTGTTTGAAGATGTACATTTTAAGTCAGTATCAGATGTGGCTCCATGCACTTACACATATTCACTCAAAATGTTGAAGTACAGTAGCTCTGACATTCTCTGCACATGCCAACAAACACCGCTTTTACAGAAGGTTCACAGAAGATGTTCAAATAAAATATTCATTATTTTCTTGCTAAAAGAAAAAACTCTTTCAGACCTGTAAAGTACTGTTTGACAGTACTCTACCTACAATCTGATGTAGTCTCATGTTTTGATATAAACAAGAGCAGGAAAGATTTGCTGAAATGAGTGTACATTTTAGGTTTGTCTGTTACATTGCAGGATGAATAGCAATTAATGGAGTGAAAAGATTGCAGATTTCCTAGTGCTTTTTAACCTGCCTGTTTCATTTTCAAACTTCTGAGATCAATTTAGCAGCAGGAAGTTCTGCAGCGCAATGTGGTTCCAGTTGACCCTGGAGGGGTTGTTGCTGAATGAGGCTTACTTACAGCTCTGTTTCCATAATGACACCTTGCTGCAATAAAAGATGCCTTCTTAACCTCAAGTTGTATTTCCAATAAATTTATAACAAATCCCAGGTTACACTAGGAGGTTGAAAACAAAGTTCTCCGGAGAAATGTGTCACCACAGGTTGTCCCCACATCATAGGTCACCTAGCAGTGCCAGCACGATATTTATAACTTACATAACACATTGGCTGGAACACATCTTTTTTCACGCTGATTAACATCATTATAGTAGCAATCTGAATCTGCTGATAAACAAATTTCTCCTACCTCCTTCTCTTTTAGCACAGGTTTCCTAAAAAGGAAACTCTGTAAGCCACTCTGCCTTGATTTTTAAGAGGAATCCTGCATGTCAGGAAGAGTTCCCCAGGAGAGCACGCACACCAGTTTCAAATGGTATGTGCCACTGTCCGACAATGAGTGGCTTGCCACAATGTCTGAGTCAGGAGGAACAGTACAACACATAACATCTGAGCTTGTGAAAGCAACAAATCTCCTCGTTAAGAACATAGTATTCTGTTACTTCTGCTGTAGATACCACAACAGGGTTTATAATTGTTATAAAAGGTGATAGGAAGGGAAGTGATTTGCCTGGGGGGCCTCCTGAACCCTTCCCTGTGCCATCAAATTGTCTGTTACTTGATCCAGAACGAAATGCCTGGAAGAAGCAAATGAAGTGAAGGGCTTTTTTTCCCCAGTTACCGTGTTCTTGCTGTGCCGTTCAGCCACATATGTTGTTGCTACCTGATGTGAGCTGATATGCCAGTGCCACACGACCATAGTGTTGTCTTCTGCCAAACAAGGACAGAGAAGCTCTGATTTTGGGAGAGCTGGTCCCTCCAGAATCCCAGTGACCTATTAGGTCTTTAAGCCACTTATTGTCTCCTGCTGCTCCAGCAATAAAAGGCAATGGAAGGGAGCCAAGAATCTGCTTATTCTGATGCAAATCCCTTTGGTTGACAGAGGGCATTGATTTGACATGATTTCCATTTATATGACAGGCAACCCTTTTCAGTTTCGCAGATTTTTTTTTGTTTGCATGTGATTCCTGGAATCACACCCTTCCACTAAGCTTGTTTGAACTGAATTTATTCCACTTGCTTCAGAAATACAGAGCATATAAAGTAACTCCTTAAAACATACATATATGTAAAACATTTGTGTAATTTTTTTAGCTACTGTTATTTAAAGAAACGTTATTAAAATATTTTAAATCGTTGACTGTATTATAAATTATGCCAAATATCTCACAATACTTTTTAACTTTGATGGTTTTGCACATACACCTCGTCAGAGAGAACAGAACATCCACACAGGCTGACTGACAGCTGATAAGGCTTTATTTTATACAATTGGTTTTAAGTATCTTCTACTATAATTTGTTTTGAAGAATCGGGGACTGAGCAGGTCCTGTTAGAAGTAAAGATCTAGGAGTGCTTCTGTCTCAAGCTTGCAAAATAATGAATGGCAGCACATTCTGTAAATGAAAAAATCTGTAGTGTTGCAAAATCATATGGGTGAATAATTACTGTCTTGCACATACACCTCGTCAGAGAGAACAGAACATCCACACAGGCTGACTGACAGCTGATAAGGCTTTATTTTATACAATTGGTTTTAAGTATCTTCTACTATAATTTGTTTTGAAGAATCGGGGACTGAGCAGGTCCTGTTAGAAGTAAAGATCTAGGAGTGCTTCTGTCTCAAGCTTGCAATGAATTGAATGGCAGCACATTCTGTAAATGAAAAAATCTGTAGTGTTGCAAAATCATATGGGTGATACTGTCTTTATACATAAGATCAACAATAGATGAGAGAGAAATTAAGCAGCAAGGAAGAAAGAATTACATTATGGAACATAGTAGAAAAACAATGATGTTGAATGTACATTTAGCCTGGAGGAAATTTGAGGGTTGCATCTATCATGACCTTTAGCCCACAACACTGTAGCAGAATCCATTTTTTGATAATGGTATTAGATTCACTTGGCTTCCACCCACCATTTCTGAGCAAGCAAAGAAAATCCGCAAGGCGAAAGAATTTAAAATGGAGGGGGAGATGATAATTATAGCTCGCTGGAGGCCTATTTTTGAGTAAATGAAGTGCTTCAAAAGAAGCATACTGTTATGCTGTCTTTTGAATGCAAACCTTTAGGGAAGTAGTGTAAGAAAATAAAGTAAAAACATTATTTTTCACCCCAAACTTGTTAATTTGCTAGCTCTAATGCCTTGTCAGAAAACTCCATGCTCAACTTTGAACTCCAAGGTTAGTGCCAGTAATAGTATCCCCTCCAAGCATTATAACTGTGAATTACCACTGAAGTGATTAAGAAGATAAGAGACTCTATTATGTGAAGAATCAAATATCTTATCTAGTCACTGTACTAATTGGAAGCAGCCTTGTATGGTAAGTAAAAGAATTCTTACTGAATTCAGCATAAACCCAAAGATGTTTCAGCCATGTGGACATCTTTAATATACAAAGAGATGGGTTATGAATTAGGTTTTTTATAAAAGTTTAATTATGTTCATATTTCCATGATTTTTTTGCATGTAAACTTGTGCTTAGTTTTTAGTCTTTTATATAGACACACACACACTTCTAACATGAAAGTGCTCACATATTGGAAATAATGGAAGGTATTGATTTTCACATTGTATGTTAGGATAGCTCAGTCAAAAGATTAAAGAAAATCTCTAGAGCACGACCAGAAAAGAATATAAACATAGGTCTCCTGAATCCATATCACATTCCTCGCTCATAAAATAGTCTCTCTTGCCTTATCCTACAAAGATAGCAACAGAAAGATTAGCAAGCAAACACAAAGAAAAAAAGGGTGAAACGCATCTCTGCTGGAGGACTAATAATCATATTGCAGGAATGAAGATCGCTGTAGATGATAGGCAGCACAACGATATTCTTGTCAGCTGACTGATAATACGTGTCACTCATGGCGTTAGTAAAGAAGGCTGAAGGCTTTTGGCCTCTTAGCTTCTCTGGTAAATCCTTCCTTCGTAAATAGCTCAAATGCTAATAACACTGGAGGCCTTATTATTGATCAGGAAATGTTGTTTCATTACTTCCAGTTCTGTTACTGGAGTAAAATGTCTCCCCTAAGAAAACATCTTTGTATTGCTTATTACCTTTCTTACAGACTTTCTAGAATCAGAAGTAAAATCAATATTTTTCTTACTGTGCCCTGAAATAACAATTTTTCCAAGTGTGGGATCATGAATAAAATCTCAGACTTCATTTATTGCTATGTATAATATAAAATCATACACGGTGTCCAATAGTATAGAAATTCTAACATAGTTACAGAACCTGGGCTGGAGAAACACTGTCTAAATATAATAACATTTTCTGGTATAGAAAAAGGTGCAAAGGTTGTTTTTACCATCCAGAAAAGCACTTGAAAATTGAACCTCAGTACATCACTATAATTAACAATTATAAATACCACATATATATGGTTTGAACAAAAATTTGACAGTGTTTTTTTTAAAGTATGGCTTTATTTATAAAGAGAAACACAAATCTAGACCACTTTTTCCTTTTCAATCTAATATTATCAGTAGTTTACAAAAGAACTTTCTAGTATTACAATTAAGCAAAAGGAGAAAACATCTGAAAGTAAATGTACGTATACCATATTCTGTTTTCATTAATTTCCTAAAATTTTTGTTGAATGGGTTTTGGATGATTAGATAACCATAGCTTTCGTAGCATTAAGCATAGTTTACTGTGTGATTTAATTCGTGCCATTAACCTATGATATAAGCTTGAAAAAGTCCTTTTCTCTTAACCAACAGGAAAACAGTCTTCTTTTGTTTTCTGACCGACACAGACATGAAACCCAAGTCAACCTAAATTAGTCCTCACAGCATTGATATTTCTTCCACCCTCATCTGTCCTTCCGTTAAAGAAAGAAATTGTTCCCCAACAAGAGGAATGCAGGCTCCCTGCAGGATGTTAAAGCAGGCTTCCTCCTCTAACTATATTGTATGAGACTAGGAGAGATCAATTAATGAGTTTTCAAAGAAAAGCAAGGTTGCTGAGTGGGCCTCAGTCAGTATTTTCCCCCAACTGCAGTTGGGAAGTGGCTGAGGTAGGAGAGAAAGAAGAGGCAGGGAGGGGGCTGGATTCCCTCATCTACTGGGAAACCGCTACTCAGAAAACGTGATAAAGCCCTATATTTTGGTGAGTATGGTCTTTCCTGTGCCTTGAAGCAGGCGGAGGTTTTGAGGAAAGAACAGCATGTAATTATCCAATTCAGATTATTATTGGTAATGGTAGAGGTATAGAAATGTCTAACTAACTTAGACCACATTATCCCAAATGGCAGTATTTTATACATCGAGACTCACAGCCTTCTCATGATGATGGTGTCCAAAGGAGTAAGGTTGCAGTCCTCAACACAACATGTGTACAGTTCAGATCACCCTTCCCTCCCCTCCAAATTTCTATCTGCCAGCAATTCATTGGCCTTGGCCATAACAGACACAATGCAGGGGGGAAGGAGGGAAGAGAACAACGATGATGTAGCTGTTCTTGTTTGTTGAATGGTAGGGTTTTTTAACAAGAAAGTGATTGTGCGTGCCTGGTAGGGCCTGTTCTGTCAGCCAGTAAAAGGCCATTGAGCTGTCATGGTTTCCCTTCACCAAAGAAGTAAGATTTGAAATGAGATACCAGAGGGGTAGAGTGCTTCATGTACAGACAGACATCAGGTGAGCTTTTGTCGTCAGCTGCCGTTGAGTCTGAAGCCTCTTCAGAGTGAATGGGCACCCTATCAAAATTGTTCAACCCTGGAGACCAGGGGAGAAATGCTGGAAATTCTTTGCCTGCTTTAAACAGTATGAAACAAGAAATTGGAAAATTAGAAAATGGACTAAAGGAAAAAAGCTTCAGAAACCCTACAGATCACCTATTTTGAAATCAGACAGTTAAAGATAATGGAAGTCAACTTCAGCAGAAGAGTCTCTAGAGAAATGACACTGGAATTCTGCCCTTTGTGTAGTGTATGAGAAAGGAATTCTGAAAAAGAGAAGCCAAAGAGATTTAGAATAAAATAAGCTCACTCTGAATTAGGGAATGAACTTTCATTATTCAATACAAATTTGAAAAGACAAAGAAACTTATCAGACTAAATTAAATTAGGAGCTCACAGCATTGTAGATGACTCATCGCAATTCAAGAAATTTATAACAGTGTAGAGGAAAACAGAGAGACCAGATGGTGCAAAGAATCCTCAGTACAAAACAGAGATCAGCACTGAGCTCAAGAGCCAGACACCATCCTTCAGCCTAGTACCAATGGCAAGAAAATGCTGCCATTAAAGTGATTAAAAGCCATGCTGCGCTTCTAAGCATTTTTTTTTTCAAATGGTTTCATTGGGTAACCAAATTAGAGCTCTCCTGCAGCTACTGGATTTGAAACAACTAATTAAAAGAACTTCCCATTGATTCATCATAGGAACATTAGGGCAGTCTTTATAAATGGGCAAATAGGATTTACCTATTGTACAGTTTTAAAGTTAAAAAGAGCTTTAACAATAAATGGATAGGATCTTTAGGGTCTAAATAACTTCTGCTCTAGTGAGCAACTGTTATAAGAAGCTGAAATTTCTCCGTAGAAAGTATTGCTTTTAGTAGCACTTCACAACAACTAAAGAAATAGAAACTGAGCTAGCTGCAGCTTTTAATTACTTGGGTTTATTTGTCTCTGTCTTTGTACAATAGATTTCTGACTGGAATCTTTTTCCTAAAAGTCATTATTTCCTCTGAGATGTGAATAGGTAACCTCTGTATGACAAATAGGAGGATCATCCTCCTGAACATACAAGAAATGGTTAATGACGACTCCTTTGTGACTTTCTGTTAAAAAGTACACTTGTTTTTTTGCCCAGTACCCTAATACAAACACAAATAAGCTTCTCATATTCACAGCCTTATGTACACACCTTCACATGTTGATTTAGAAGATGCAGTGCTGGCACAGTGCTACAGGTGTGATGTGAGCCTTGCTGTATGGGGGTTTCAGTTTCAAGTGCAGGTCAAGCACAGCTGGCTTAGGAGAGGGCTGAAGTAATTTTCTTCCATTATTTCACTGCCAAGTTGTTTCCCAGGGAGAAGACATAGGCTACTTCTCAAACTGAACATTTGAGATGATCTTCTGTTGTGCCAGGACTGTGTTTTGACATGGGCTTGCTCAAATGGAAGAGTTGCTGTGGTAAGCTCAGGCTGAAAACATGCATAAATTACTGTGTAAATTTGGAAATCGGAACCCAAAGAAAAATGCACCACATATGGTATATATGAAAAGCTTATAAAGGCTAGGTCATAATTTGAAGAAGTCTAATAGTAGTAATCTACATTTAAAAAGCCTAGAAGGGCCAAGAATATAATTATATCCACAGTTTAACCTGGTGTTTTCTGTAATCAAGCTCGATCATTTTGCGAGGATTTGGTTGTCTGACCAGTGAACCCCCAAATGTGATGAGATGAAGCCATGATGTGCCAGGGAAGGTGGCCCAGCCGATGTCCCTCACCCGTGAGCAGGCGCACAGGGTGTATCAGATGTGTCCGAAAGGTTGCTATAGCTCCCTCAGACCCACCCGTAAATGACAGCTCAATACCAGTGAATGACTCAAACCCAGCAAATGGTAAACAAATGTATATGAGCAATTGCCCTCGTAGGCCCATGATCAGTGTTTAGCAAATACAAATCCATGTTTGCTAGCTCCTGTTTTCCTTTAAACAGACCTATCTTTGTTCCCTGCTTGGAGTAGCTGATTTTACCCCAGAGAAATATTGCGAGAGCTC
Organism: Aptenodytes forsteri; assembly: GCF_000699145.1. NCBI lineage: Eukaryota > Metazoa > Chordata > Aves > Sphenisciformes > Spheniscidae > Aptenodytes > Aptenodytes forsteri. The sequence goes on along the minus strand of NW_008794854.1, from coordinate 974,842 downwards.
AGCTTCACCCTCAATTTCAAGAGTAAAAATTTCATTTTAACTCAGTGAGTAGTTATACATATCCAGGGATAACATTTTGGCCCTGAACCTATAAATGCTTTTTATTTATGTGTATTTTGTTCTACTCAGTTACTTACATGATGCTGTTTAAGGACTTCCTGAAAAATAGGTTAATCTTTTATTCAGCTTGACAGGAATTCTTTTTTTCTGTCATTCCCTTGCATCAGAGCTGTGGTTAAAATGGCATAAGTACAGGCGTAGGACAGTTTCCTGTGTAAGCTCTGTTTTGTCCACTTAATACTTTTGGTAGGTTTTTTCATTTAGTGTTACATGTTGAGTTGGTTTTTTTCACATCAGAGAAGACTGGACTATTATACCACAGAATAGTTATCCATAAGGGAAGATTGGCGGTGGATGGAAGTTTATTTTCTCTCTCTCGGATAAATGCACTGTCACAGAGAAGGATTGTTATGTGCATGTCTGTGTGTAGAGTTTCCCTTTTTTCAAAGGAAAACAACCGGTTTTGTTTTCTTTACTGTTTGTTTGCAGTCTAGAATTTATTTATTGTTTTCATTTCTTAAACTTCCTGAAATATTTACAGGAAAGAAAACTAAGGCATGAAATTTTGTGACTAGAAGCAGATTCTTATTTCGTTTTCCTAGGGAGACTCTTTCATTCAAAAGATAAAAGCGGAAGTCATAAAAACGTGTTATTTTTAGGAGACAGCTCCTTGGTAGCTTAGAAGAGGTTAAGTAAGATTCATAATAGAGAGGAATGGGGGAGGGTGTGTAATAAACGGATATTTGTTGGTGGAAAGACAAAGAGCGAAAGCTGTGAACCACTGGAAGAACTTTTTTTTTTTTTATGGTAGCTGGTTTGTTCAGCTTACTCAGTTGTCTTCAAGACTGTTGAACAACGTGACTGGTTTTGTTGTAACATTTGGGAAAGCTGCACATCAATACTATTAAAACAGCATTAGTGTCTGGAGAATATTACACCTCCTTTGACATGCTTGACCAGATTAATAAAATAAGCAAAGATCATTTTCTAGAATGCGATTTTTGCACCATTTGAAATTATTGCATAGATAACAGTGCACCTTCTTTTCCAAAAGGGCAGAAAATCCAATTCTTAAAACTGGTTAACCCCATAGTGAGATAATTTGGCTCTTGGGTGCATCTACCCATGTTGGGCCCTTTCCAAAAGCTGCTGGAAGTGGTTCCTACTCACTGCTCTGCTGCAGACCTGCAGTATCAATTACAGCAGGTAGGTTTGGGAGCACCTTTGCCCCCACGGTTTGCCTGTAACCCAATCCCTGCCACTGGCCTCCTCTAGCAAGCTGGCTCTTCTGTGCACACAGCTACCTCACTGATGGGCTAAAATGCCCTTGCTGCTGCCAGCCCAGCTAGCAGAAACAGGATTCATTGCGTCTGTTTTAAGCTGTGTCACTTTATTTTACCCCAAAGAGTAAACTGAATGTACATTTTACACAGCTGAATTATGACATTTAATGCAGATTATCCAGAATGTAGAATTTACTGTCTCTGAAACACGGTTCTGCTCTGGACGCGATGTCCTCGGAGCCAGCAGTGCAACCTGGTTGCGCGCAGCCAGTGGTGGGCACCAGCACAGGTGCTTCTTTCTATGTTTTTGTATATAGCCATTTTTCAGAAGCTGGTCTGCACTTTAACAAAGGAGTTACTGGTATGTACTTGAGACATTAATTACAGGTTATATGGTTTCCCTGAGAATTGCCATCTGTCATGCTTTTCTGCCTGGAGGTCACACAAAGTTACCTCGGGTTGGTATCCTAAGACAGTAGGTTGAAAGGATAAATGGTGTGCTTCGTCTTTAACCCTTAGTTATCCTTTTCCCTTTCAGCACCCTCCTTGATAGGTATGGTAAGGAAGGACTGGGCTTCCCAAAACAGCATTGCCCTCTCCTGGCAAGAGCCGGACTTTCCCCCTGGAGCCATTCTGGACTACGAGATCAAGTACTATGAGAAAGTAGGTCTCACTTACAGCATCACCCAAACTCAGATCCTGAAGAGCAATATGTTTTATATTTTTAATATTAAAAAAAACCTTTAAACTTTTCACTTGATCCCACATACAATGCTATATAAGTAGACGTTTTATTTTGTACTGATTTTTTGTTGTTTTACTTCTGACTTGTTAATGACTGTCTTGTTTCACATCAAAATCAAGTAAAGCAGCAGGCAGGCAGTAGATATACCTGTCTCGTAGTAACTACATTTACGAACATGGATAAATGGATCATATGCTTGAACATATTTTGATTTATGGACTGTAAAAACTTTACATTAGAGTGACACTGAAACAATACCATTAAGGTGAATGTCAATGTGTCTTAATTTTGCAACATTATGTGGCAATAATCTGTGCTTAAATGAAAGTGCACCAGCCTTGTTTAGAGGGTTACAAAAGGTTACAAGAGAGAGAAACTGCATGGCATTATGTCAAATTTCTGGCACTCTGTCAAAATTATGTGATTTCATACAAAAGTGGGCAGTAACGTGCATTACAAGTAAATGTATAAGGTACATGCACAGCACATCTTGTGAAAGCACAATTTGAAGCTTGCTTCTCCCAAAGCACAAAAGCATTCATCATTTCCGGTTGGCTACAGGGCCTTGCACTTGCAGTGTAAAATTTAGTGCTAATCAGTGCCTTCATTCCTGGAGACACAGGCAGGATTTTTTTGTTGTCCGTACCTTAAACAGTCGCCTGCTAACTCAGTTCTTGCTATTTCTCTGTCCCCATCTGAAAGTCACAATGGAACTAATGGATACATGGGAAGACCACAAAGAACAGAAATATAAGCCAAGTCATGAAAGAAAGATTTAGGGATGTTAGGCTCTGTACATATCTGAGAATTTTCGTCCTTGGCTGCACCCTTCTATTGAGATTATGCAGCTTTAATGATGCAGAAAAAAAAGGTAAACTGGGAAAAAATCCAAACAATTTAAATAGCACAGCTAGAGGGAGAAGGCAGATTGCTTAGAATATTTGGTAGCCAAAGCAAGGAAACCTTACTTTCCTACACTGCTGGAAGTCCTTCAGGTTTTGATCCATTACCATAGCAAGCCACATTATGACTTGCACTGCCCTTGTTTTGTTTGTTGATATTAAAATAATAACCAGGTGAATTAAACAAGAGAAATAGTCAGATTTTATTCACTTGAATAGGAACAATTTCAAATATTCAAAGCCATTCATATGGATGTTAAATTATAAAGCTTGTATTTATAAAAAACTTTTATCAATTGGTTATCTGCCAATATCTGTCAATACTGAGTGACATGGCAAACAGCTCTCTTTAGAGGTCTACATATTGCTTAGACTTGTCGGTTGGACAGCAAGACTAGATACACAGGCTTCACAGCCCTTTGTTACATAGAGAGTTTAAACCGCTCCTAGCCGTTTGTACCAAAAAAGAACCATTTTCTGTTTTCACCTTTTATAATGCATAAGGAGTATTTTTTAACGATAAACTTCTCTTCCCTCTTAGGTGTGGGGAGATAAATTAACTGCTGGCATCTTTGAGTACTGTTGCACAGGGGTTATTTTCTCCCTCAGTCACTAACCGAACTAAATGCGTAGCTCTTAAATACACCTTTTGTTAGTAAGTTAGAACAGGCATGCTCTGTGGCAATGCAATAGGCAGAATGAAAGACAAACAAGCCAGTAATAGCAGTAAGAAGATCACTTATTTGAGCAGAGGAATAGGTATGTGACAGATTTTGAAGAAATCGCTTGGAGACCAGATTCTAGAGCAGAGAGATGAATAATCTAGTACTGGAAGTCAGTCTGCTGATTTGCAGTATTAAATTAGATTATATTTATATAGTGCTGAAGAAATGTACATTATAGCTTTAATACTGCGTAAGTCTAGTGGCCAAATGCAAATGGGATTTGTATATTGAAAAAAACCCAGGGTGTCAGGGGTAGTGAAACTAATCTTTCAGGCTTCCCAGTAACCCTCAAGAGGGAAATAACAGCATTTATATTTTCAGCAGCAGTGACAAAATAGGGATGGTGTTGCATACCCACAAGAAATGTGATAAAAGTGAAATAATTGTATACTGGATTTAGTATGAATTTACCATAAAGACATCCCTCTACTGGAGCGTAAAAACTTCAGCTAAAGTTTAAGAACGAGTTGAGTATGAAAACCTCAGAAATTTTGTTAATGTCTTAAGTAGTCAATAAAAATGCAGAAAACTGTATCCTTAGGTACTAATAAACACACTAATTAGTAAATAGAACAGCTTTTGCAGTCCTATCCTTATCCCTTTTTACCTGTCATTTATGTTTAAAAAAGAAAAAAGGCTTTGTTCTTATATGCAATACAAGAAATGGAATGTCTCCATCAAATACAAACACTAAATAACCCAGTTTCAATAGATTGTATCAGTTTCTTAACTTTGTGAAATTCTGAAGAACTATGCAGGATTGTAAAATTTCACAAGTATGAACTGCTATTTCTTATCAGGTACCTTGTTGACATTTGCAAAATTATCAAGATGACATTGGGGAGCATGCTAGGGAAGCATGCGTGCTTTTAATTATAACCAGTAGGAATTCTGCAGCTCATAGATGGAAGTCATATCCTGCCATGTACTCGCAAGGTTTCACAAAAGACATGTAAACTTACAGAAATCAGGAAGCTGTCTAATAAACTACCATGAGCACTCCACAAAATGGGGCAGTTTCCAACAATTTTATAAGTAAGACAAATTAGTGACGGTGAACCCAGAACATAGAGATGCATCTTTCCATGTGTATCCAGAACAAGCAAGGAGGCTAGACTGTGCTAAACATGCAAAAAACTTACATTTGCACTCTTGTGCAATACAAATTGCACACAGAGAACTATTGAAAGATTAAGCCCTCTCTGTGAAAAATATTCACATCTTCTGAGAAAGACTCTACCAAATAATAAAGAAATAAATAGAGAAGGAAAGTTACACAAGGCTATCAATAAGCTACAAGTATGGAACACATACATTAATTTAAAAATACACTAAAGCAACTCAGTAATTTGTCTGCTTTAAAGCACCTTTCATATGACCTTCATTTCTTAAGTGAATTGCTGTAAAATACTCAGAATCATAACTTACAAAATATTGTTTGGCTTTCAATCTGTCTCTAAAAATGAAAATCTTGAGAAAATAACAAAACTTTTTTTGTGAGCCAATTCTATATAGATCGTACAGATTTTTAGTTTCTTATTTAGGAATACACTCTTACATATTTATGTGGTTGGCTGACAAGAGGTCACTTTGTTCTGCAGCTTTTCAGCCAAAAATGCAGTGAACATAAGCTGACCTAGGACATAATTAGAGAGAGAACAAAATTTCCTAGACATTCAGTCCAAGATGCTGTGAGTTTTTGTCACAGTAAAAAGAAAAGGTTTTCCATTGCTTGAATAGTTATTTGATATAACCAGAGAGAGAATATCATGATCCTGAAATAATACTGTATGTTGAGGCCTAGTATTTGAAATATCTTATTTCTGCTAGATTATGAATCATTCTGAAAACTATACAGTTAGCAACATTTGTCACCTTAGACGATAAGTGAGTCTTTACAGCAACACAGAAAAAATCTGTTAAATGTTTGACCTTAGAGATCGAAGATGTATTCTGAAAAGCATTTCTTCGTAGACCTTCTTTGTAGTCTTCATAGATACTAAATATTTGCAAATTATCTCTGTTGATACAGGATGTCTACCCTATTCTGCAATTTGTTATCTATCCATTCTATTTTATAATCCTTTAATATCTTCTACAAACAGCCCAGTACTTTTAAAAGAAAAAAAATCTCTCATAGGCAGTATTGTCTTTCCCTTTAAAAATCAAACTCCAGGTATCAATATAATCACAGTTTCTTTGCTAATAGTAATCAACTTTTCTTTTACACTTTGAAACTATTACTCAGACACTGACCAACTTTTACTTTTTGAAAGATTCCAGAGCATCGTAATCTATTTACCTCTCGCCAAAAAGGTCCCATGTTCGAGTCAAATGGAGGAGTGGGATAAGATATGGCCTTGTTACAGCCTTGTAATGAAGCTGAGTCCTTCTGTAGGAATTCCCTCACGGGAAAGGAAACACAGTACGCAGTGGATATAAACCATACCAGCTGCACTTCAGGTTATGCAGTTGAACTGGAAAATGCTTATTCCTCCCCTTTTCCACCCAAACCCTTAAAGTTAATCATCAAAAATTAATGCTCCCTGAGAGCTGTATTAAGCATACCAAGCTGTATACATATCAGCAGCTGTATTAAGTTTAAGTTCTCCCATATGGCCCAAATACACCAGCTGCATTATATTTTCTGTTACACACAAGATAATATATAATTAGCTGAGGAAGCCGGTCTATAGAGAAGAGCTTTTAATAGGATGTACCCAAGCAATATCCCAAGGCATTGCAATGACATCTCCAAATAGAGAATATCTTTTGGAGCAGGATGTAGGATGGAGGGGCTGGCTGATGTTTCTTCACTTTCTTGTCTTTTGATGAAATTTACACTAAAGCCAAATCCCTTTGACAAAATACTTCAATTTGTTGGCAGACTCAATTTGCAACGCACAAGCAGTTTTCACATAAAAATTTTAACCCACCTCCATATGACAGTGAGTGGACAGGATATGTAGGATGTCAGATATGACTTTTCCTCCATTCCAGTATTATTTAGAGTTGAATTAATAAATAAAAGAGAGAAAATAACCAAGCAGTAGAGGCAAGGGGGAAATTAGTTTTCCAGCGAGACTTTAAAAAGAGATGAAGAGCTGATGAAGCAGAGGGATAGAGGAAAGTACCAGATTTAAAGAACTAGAAAGCAGTATGAGCTTGTTAATTTTTCTATCAGTCTACAGCTGTACTTACTTAACTTATACGAGAAACGATTCTCCTTCTTAAAATCTAATATTAAAACAAACACTGCTATTTCCTTGAATATTCATTAATATGAATTAAAATAAGCCATCCTGAATTTGAATAGTAAAATACATAAGAGACCTTGAGGTAAATGACTTCATAGGAATAATGTGAAGATTTAAGACTATCAATGCATAATGTTTTGAATGACAGAATTCTTTTTACAAAAATTAGTATGGAAATTTATAAACAAGAAAGTAATTTTGTCTTTCAGAATTGTTTGCCTACAATAGTATTCTGTAGTTTAAAGCAAATCTGTCTAGAAATATGTGCACCATATTATTCCAAAGCCACAGAAGTGTGTGTGATTCTTATAATATATACTATATTATACTATACAAGATACACATACACAGAAGTGTGTGTGTGTGTGTATATATATATATATATATTTATAAGAAGTGTGTATATATATCACAGAAGTGATAGATTATGTACTCTGCACTTTGACGGCAAAAAGATGTGGCACTTGGTGCATGTACAGAGGTATGACCTGATATCCTTGCCATTTTTTTCCACACTTTTTGAGGAACGGATAATCTTGTGATATGCTCAGTACCACACTGAAGACTAGCACAGCAATAGCATAGTCCCGGGAGCCCTGGGAACACATCAAGCTCACTTTAATGCATGTGCCAAAGTTGTTTCATTCCAGCTTTTTTTCCCATGTGAACTGCCAGTGTAAGGTGTGTGACTCATTCTGGTTTAGGACAACAGATGTTCCTCTGTGTCTTCTCCAGCTAAGGAGATATTTCATTATGATCTTCTCAGATTAATTCAGTTCTGCTCAGGCAGATCCTGACCCTACTTAGGTATCAGCTGAATCTAACCTAAATGAACAGGAGCCATACATGTTCTCATTAGACAAGATATGGATATTTCTTATAAGAAGCCACATCATGTAGATCAGACAATCCTCCGAATTTCTGGGTGACAGTTTGGAAAGGTGAAGTAAAATTACTCATTTCTCTTCTATAGCCCTATGCCCTTCTGTGAGGTCCATATGACATGGGTGAGGTTCATTGACCCTCAACCTCACTACTACTTAAATAGCTAAACCGCTCCAGTCTTTCCACCTCTTTAATTACAATTTTGCATAATGTTTAACTGAGTTAGAAGGATCACATTTTTTCAGACACAACTATGTTACAGCTTCCCTATTTCTCTTAAGTACCAGCTATTACTTTCTTGGTTCAGATTTTGCTTTTATGTTAGATTTTTAAATCTTGAACCATAATATGTGCACCAGCTCCAATCCGCAGGAGGCTGAAGTGAGCCTGCAGACTGCGTCACATTATTGATGAGCAGGCATAGTTCATTTGGTACTGTTGTGGCTGGATTGTTAGCATGTACTGGTTCTTTCTCCGGGCATATTCTTTTATTGTTGCTATACCTACCACAGCATGCTTGATACCCTTGCAAGCTTCCTGCCTTAATTTTAAAGTCAACATCAGTGACAAGGTTGGGGAATAGGAAAAGGCTTATAACAATAGGGATGAGCATACGAGCACTTCAGGTGCCTGGCCAGTCAGTGTGTATACTCAGTATAAAATAGCGAGCACTATGCTGTTAGCGTTGAATGATCAGCTGGGCAACTTTTAGCCTCATGCTAATCATTCTCTTTTAAAACGAACACTTTGCTCCTGTAATATTTTTCAATTATTCGAATTATTTGAGGCGTAAGTAGCAATCTGCTGCCTACAAGTAAATGTGACTAGAAGCAAGAAATGTAGGGCTCATGCAATAATACATTTTAATTACATTTTCAGCACGTTCTCATAAAAACAAGAGCATTGAGTAATTTGGATGTATAAGAGCTTTTGGATAGTAATATTAAGCAGACCTTAGTATTTGACCACAGCTGCAGGAACAGATCAGCATGTCACAGCGAGGCACCAGGGCTCCAAGGAGCACCTCTGGCATTCTCAACCGTTGGGAGCTCCTGGGAAATGAACCATGTCTGGTGAATGTTTTTAAAAAATAATCACTACAAATGCGCTTTGGGAGATAATCATTGAAATGAAATCTCCTAGCTTATTTTAGCATATTAAGTGATGTTAAACAAGCTTCTCAGTTTTCCTATTCTGCTGTTATTAACCTAGTTTCCCAAGGGAAAAATGGTAAAAGCCTTAGATTCTAAAAAGAGAAAAAAATAGGTCTTAGAACTGTTGAAAACGAGAGTGAGTAATTATGAGACTCTCTGACCAGATATAATTTTTGCCTGCAGGAAAGAACCTAAGGACCTTGCAGCAGCCATTATTAATGGCACTGATATAATTACTATTAGGAGAAAAAGAAATCTGGCCTCTAAATATCAATTACATGCAGCAAAGGGTTTATCAAAGAGGTTCTGAGCTAGGCCTTCTCCATTAGGTACCTAGTTTGGCCAGTCTCCTAATCGTTGTCGTCAATTATTTAGAGATAGCTTCTAAACCTTTGTATTTAATAATAAAGTAGCCTATAGAGCTATTACTATTGTTGTTCCTGCTGAACTAAAAAATCTCGACGAGAAATATAATGCTGTTTAAGCAAGCCTAGTGGATTTGATTTAAAAAAATAGTTCAGTTTCTGCTGATCTTGTGTTGCTGTCTGTAGCCAATATCATTTTCCCCAAGGAAAATCACATGTACAATGCTTATTCCAGTAACTGCTAGAAGAGCTGCACAAATGTAGTAAAAGTGCATTAATGGTTTTGAATAAATGATTTTCAAACTCTTTCAAAGACATAGGCATAGGAGGTATGCAAACTATTACATGACAACAAACAGCACCACACAGCTAGTTCCGTTCCTCAAAGAAAGCTAAGAAAGCTAAATCCACCGATAGCAGAGGTTGATTCCTAATAAAAGGAATTATTAAACATTTTTTCTAGCCATTCGGCATTTGAACTTCAGAAAAAATAGTTTTAAAAATAGTTTACCGACACAGCAAGAATAATAATGTTAACGGCAGGAATCAGCTGTTAATCTTAAGCATGTGATTAGGTAGGGTCAAAAATCAGACTCAGCTATTTTATAGTGCAGTAAGTTTCAGCTCACTCCTGAGGACAAACTTTGGATGATTTTGATGAACAAATTGTAAAAAATAAATATTGTCTCTTCAGAGAGAATATATCAATTGCACAAAAGGAAGTGGTAAGAAGTTTAACATGTTTAATCCTGAATTAACAAAATAGAGAATGTACTCTCAACTTAAAACATTTTATTATTGTTGTTGTTATTGTTCTTGTTGCTCTTATTATGAACTAGTTTCAGTGTGTTCACCTTTGAGTTTAGGTTCAGTAAGTTTTAGTAATATCTGAAGTTAGAGCTGGAGTTCCCTCAGGTACCTTAACACACATTCAGGAGTCAAACTTTGGGTTTGAAAGTTGAACATATTTTTACAAAAAGAATGGTGAGTTTCATGAGCAATGATCTAAACTTAGCTAGCGTAGCTTCCAAAAGATGGCCATCTAAGCAAAAATAATTTCCTTATTTATAAGTTAAATACAATGTCCAGGTCTCCATTTCCCTAAAACCTGTCAGAATGTTTCCTTTAGACCTTCTTAAAATAAAAACTAGCTTAAAAGTACCCAAAATTCTTCATCTATGAGCCCAAAATATTTTGAAAACTGAAGCTGGGACAGTGTTTTCATAATACACACACTACTTACCGTTCATAAATTGTTCTTTCACAACCATAAAGGTGGATTCACAGATTAAATCAAGAAGATACGTACCTCGAGACATAAATGAGGTTATATCTTTCTCTAAATGAAGGAATGTTCCAATATGAGGTATCTGTTCACTTGCAGCTTTTTCCTGCAATCCTTGATGCATTCAGGAGGTATTTGGGAAGATACAGGTAAAAAGACATGTATTCCTTTTTTGGGAAAAAACAGAGAATGTTCCTTTTTTTCCCTCGCGTCTTCTGAAACTGCATTGCAACTGCCCACTAACCATGCAGAAGGACAGATTGTTATTGGTTTTCCACTTTTAACATTTTTTTCATGCTGAAATGGAGGCAAAGCCACTGACTGCATAATATAGGCAACCTCTTTCTTATTAAGCAGGGATGTCCCCAAAGCAGTCATTATGGGAGAAGGGAGAAAAATCCAAAGGGAAAGAGGAAGCTCTTTTAAGGAGAGCCATTCCATTTTCATGCAATAAAATGTACTATTTCCATGTTTAATATTAGTATAAGCATTTTACCGCATATTAAATAAAAGCTGTGGGTTTGGTGGTGGTGAGGGGTGGTTGTTGGAATGAAAAATGCACATTAGAGGAGCTTTTCATTGAAATGCATGATTTTGTTAGCCACCTTGAATTCATAGAAAGGGTATGTTATTCAGTAACTCCCACGTAGTTTTGTTAGTTTTGTACCCTAATAAAATCATGAATGTTTATTTTGTTGATTTAAAGAAACATAATGTAAAAATTTTCTCTTTTTCTTCTTTTTTTTTTTTTTAATGTACTAGTATTAATAGTTTCAAAGTGCCCTTTCTTGATGTTCTTGTCAGGGAGGTGGAGTTAACAACCTATTATTATGTACTCCTTACCGAGCTGTTAATAGCTTTAGAGTCTCTTGCAGGAATTCACCTGCTGCTCATAAAAACATTTATGTTGCTGTAGGAACTTCAACAGGTTGATGCATCTTGTATTTGCAATGACCTTGCACAAACTATCTGTTTTTCTTGCATATACTCCCAGAAGTACTAACATATTATATTAACACAATGGCAATTCTTTAGTGGCTGAGACAGCTCTTCCTTTTTAAAAAGGTATTGTCACCTGTCTGTAAATTTCTTTAAATTTTTTTCAGATTTTTTTTTGCTTGTTTTTAAAAACTCCAAAAATATTATTTCTGCTGAAGTTAGTTAAATTAGAAATGGGCACTTCCCTGTTACGAAAATAGGAACAAAACTTGCTTTGTCAGTTTTGAAAGTGTAAAATCATCATTTTAGTTTACTTGTTAGATTGTTTACTTTGTCCTTTGAAATTCATGTTAAACTAATTGGAAAAAGATTTCCGTTTTTGCTTTATACTCCTCTATTAGCTCACTGAGGTGTTTGAAGAAAACATAAATTTAAATAATATGCTATATTTATTGTTGATGTAATGCCGGGATCTGCAATATAGTCATGATGCCAGAGATGAATTCAGCCCTTTTGAGTTAACGTTACAAGATAGATTTTGCTGTCTGCCTGCACTGAGACACAAAAAAATGCACACACATGCTCACAAATACACAAAGAATGTGATATTTCAGTGACTTTTCAATAGCCATTCATATATTTATATCTGAAGAGGTTTGCATAATGAAAAATGCTACACAATCTCAAAGGATTGTCCCTATATATAGATCAGCAGGTTTCCTCTTGCCTCTCATTTATTATTTGTATTGGAGTCATTAAAGTCAAACTGTTGTTAGTGTCAGAGTTTGTATTTTAGAGCCAAAATTCTTCCACCAAAATTGTTTTTTGTTGGGTGGTGTTGAAATCTGTATTAATACTGTCAACATTATTCTATATTTATGTCCTGATTTTCTCTGAAAAGATATAGATCAGCAGGTTTCCTCTTGCCTCTCATTTATTATTTGTATTGGAGTCATTAAAGTCAAACTGTTGTTAGTGTCAGAGTTTGTATTTTAGAGCCAAAATTCTTCCACCAAAATTGTTTTTTGTTGGGTGGTGTTGAAATCTGTATTAATACTGTCAACATTATTCTATATTTATGTCCTGATTTTCTCTGAAAAGGAAAGCAGTTGTCCCAAAGAACTGTATACACAGTTAGCATGTGAAAGACTTGTTATCATATAACATTCATGTAGATTTAAATTAATCCTAACAACTTCAGTCATTTATTCCAGATTCACAATAGCAATCTGAATCAATACTATCTATAAAAGTAGGTATTTTGCTTACTTAAATAAAAGGGATAGCTTTATGAATACCACTGAGCCACAGTTAATAGCTCTCGTGTATCTATGAACCAAGTAAACAACTATGAATAGTTTTACTTTAGTTATGGCTTGTTTCCAAGCTGTTGTATATCAGTAAGGATCTTTTCTGTATTTGCCAGGTAGGAAATATTCAGTAGCAAATGAAAACAGAAAAGTGTACATTAGTCTGCTCTTCTAAGAATAAAAGATATTTATGTAGAAGATTCAACCTAGGCTCAGACCAGTCTTACAATCAGCCCAGTCACTCTACCTGTCCTAACACCCTGAAAGGCTGAAACATATTTTAAAAAGGAGTTGGAAAGGCTTGTTGCCTCAAGAGGTTTTTAATATAGTATGTAGTTTTCACAAGGGCATTTGTAAAAATGCATACATTACACACAGCAGTTAAAATTTTCCAGCAAGATGTTACAAACCTGACAATGTCCAGCACAGAACAGGACCCCGAATCAAAATCCTGGACCTAACTACCTATGGATATTGTAGGGATTCTGAAATTAGGTAAATTAAGCAGTTTTTGTCATCAGCACCATTAGAGCTGAGTTTTGTGTAGCTGACTGTGCTGTACTGCATTTTTAGGACTGGTAGATTCATTTGAATTTCACAGCTTTGAAAATATGTTGTGCTTTTTTTGTCAAAAAAGAGCATTGGCTACATTGTGTTGTAGCAAGTCACTATCATTGTAGAAGTCTTCTGAAAACATTGGATCATTGCTCTTGTATTGAAATTCCACTTCAGTTGTCAGGTGCTTCTTTACATTAAAAATGTCTTCACACTTCAATGTGAAATAGGGGAACCACAATTTTGGGTTCTGCCATGAAGGAATGCAGCAGTTTTGTGTGTACAGCATTACTGTGATTTTACCAATGCTGGTAATGTTAGGCATGTGAAGATTGCCTGCCGTATGTCTCAGCAACTTAGAGACCTTCAGGTATTTGGACTGTGGCTTTTTACATTACTTTTTTTTTACATCACGTGAGTTGTCCCTTTTTGTTATCTTTCCTCCAGGGTCTTGCATTTTCAATTTAAAAATTTCATTATCCAGTGACCTACTTCCCATCTGTAACTAGAAGTACTGTTCCTATGATATATAGAAAAATGTTGAGTTTGACTGAACAAATCACTGATATTCATGATTATTCACTATTTCTTTTAGATGAGGAACTAGAGTATAGTCAATGAAATCATCAGGAAGCAGATTTAAAACAAAAAAAAACCCAGTATTTTTAAAAAACAGTTTGTAATTAGACTTGTTGCCTAAGGATGTTTCAGAATTCACAAGCAAAATTAGTTCAAAAAAAAAAAAAAATAAATTCATGGAAGAAAATTCCATGAGCTGTAAAATGTAATGAAGCAAATTTAGTTAATTCAGAAACCCACTAATCTGCAGATTGCTGGACTCTGGGTGAGTGTTAAAGGTGAACATGGGGAGAAAGAACCTGTACTGCTTATGTGGAGTCTCAAGTCTGCAGTGGCATATATAGGACCTGATTCAGAAATTTGAACTATGATTCTTATATGCCAAATGAATGATTTGGGAATTAGCCCACTGGCTGTATGTACATAGTTCTCTGGGCTTGTTTCACAACAAAGAAAGTGACAGAAGGCTTCCAATTTTCAAATTTTGCAGGATTGCATCTGTTTCCTGTTGAGCTGTATTTGTCAGAGGGTTTATTATCTCATTATGAAGTACACCTTAGTGTTAGGTATCTCAGAAGAAACTGTGCTTTACTGTCCAAAGATGACAGCAAAACTTTTGAATACTACTTGAGTTGATTGTTACCATTAGTAAGCTAGTTCATGCTTGCAGTAGCTCCTTGCTTCTTCCCAAATGGAAAAGACAGTGCAGGGGAAAAGAAAATTAAAATGACTGAAAAAAATAAGAAAAATCTTCAGGGACAATTGGAGAAGCTGATATTTTTATATGCTGAAGTTAGAAAGACTCCTGGAGATACTGGTGCAGAGGTTTTCACTGGTAAATATTTTTAATTAGCAAACAAATGTTATCAGAGTAGCTCATAACTGCTAGAAAGATGGAATCTAATATCTGCGCTTATCTGACAATTCAAGTCACGTTCCCCAGCTCCCTTTATTATATTCTGAATTGCACCCTGTTCCATCACCAACCTAAGGCACAGACCTGTTTTTATTCCTTTCAATTTAATCTCCTTGTCAGTATGATCAGCAGTGTCCTATCTGCTGCTCTCACACCTGGTGTTCCCGTTTGGCCCGCCATGTTAACCACACAGCTTTTGCTCTGCCCACCTCTCACCTTGTTGTGCTGGCAAGAATGTTAACACTGTTTTAGAGTCACCCCGTCCTCATCTCTCCTCATTTTATTTTCTCTTTTTGATGGTTCACCTCACACCAACTCGTTTCTGCTTTTCCAGGTATATAATCCAATTAAAATGAGTTTTGGCTGGGTTTTGACCTTTCCATATTTTCTTTATGATTGGTTATCTGTTCTTCCCCTTTTCTTGTTGACAGCTTCACTTTATGTATGGAGAAAGTGATGAGCTGACTGACAGGCAATCAAAATATAAAATATTGAAAGGCCAAACAGGTAAAGCACACTTTAGTATTACAGCTCCCCAGACTGTTACATCTCAGATTAATCACGAGGGAGGTTGAGAAGGGAAGGGAGAAGATTATAACCTGAAGTGGCTGATGCCTTAAAATGCTGCAGGTTTCTTCTCTGAAGCAAATACTAGAGCCATCGGCAATTTTCTCTATGGCCCTACTTTTTCCTGTCAGAGTTTTCATCTTAGTTCAGATTGGTCCTCAGATCTTTGTAATCATTTTTCCATATTTACTTTAAGTTTGTTGGTCAGCTGGAAACCAAAGGTACAAGATTTTTAGGAAGTGTTTTTTTAAGAATATGAATGGTATCTTTGACTATTATTTCTATTATTGTAATTTTTTTATCACTTTATATTGCCATAAGAATTTACCTAATCCTGTTGATCATATTGTAATCAGATAGTAATTAATGTTAGAAGTACATTTTTGGACTTCTGAGTCTTTTCTCTAATACCTTCCAAATATTACTGCTGGCATTCATGTTAATAGATATACTAAGGGCCAAAATAGTCTTCAAAGAGAAAATCATGCACAAAATTAGTAAAGAGAAACCAGCTTTCAAAGACAGACTTTGAGTTTCCCAGGTGTAGTTAATTTTACTGATTTCAGTGTAATTACTCATCGTCTACAACAATCCATGTATGATGAGAAGCAAGGTATGACGAGGGGCAATAGGCATTCAGAAATTGTATTACGGAAATATTTTATCGCAAAGAAGGAAAGTAATTTTTGAGAATTATTTGGGACAAATTAATTATGAGAGGAATATAGGCAATGTAAATCAAAGGCAGTTTCCATAAATTAGAGCTGTGGGGGCTCTGTTTTTCTTGGAAACCAGACGGGAAGTACAAACTCCACAGTTAGCTGTTCTTTGTCTTTAATAGATTCTATTTGAACTGATTAATCACATATTGACTATACCTAGTAATTACCTACTGTTTTATTCTAATGTGTATCGCAACATTAAAGTTCAGCAGACTCTGGAGGTAATTAAGTGCCATCACAGCTGAGTCCATGAGAAAACTAAGGAAGAGGTTGGAGATTTCATTTTATGATGGACCAGAGCTATGACTAACAAAAATTTCTATCTTCCAGAATTGTGGCCATTCCTTTAAAATAATGATGCTTCCTCTGTAGGTCACATTGTGTATATCCTTCAAACTGATGTATCTAGGAAAGAGGAAAAATGTGACCAAATGGTCTCATAAAAGATTCTTTTTCATTATTGGTGCTTTTATTTAAACATTGATAATGTCTGAATCACGGAACTCTGAATCTTCTTTACTTTAATGTGGTACTTACTCAGCTTTGACATTGTGCTTTAGTGCACAGGAGAAAGACCTGGTCCCTGTGGTATATAGATTGAATCTCTATTAGTATTTCTTTCTGTTAAGCAATAGCACTCCAAAAAGGCTAAGCAGGATTATATGGCTTAAGTACAGAATTTTCACATTGGAGGACAATGGATATAAACTAGAAAATGTATTTGCAAGCAGTTGATAGTAAATTCAGTTACTGTCTCCCTGGATTCTTCCCGCACACATTTGGAAGTTGTAGGTACACAGTAAGTATGTCTTCAGCTGGCAGAAGCCTTTGAAAACCCTTTCCCCAGTGTCAGTTTAAGAAGGCTTTTCTGTTACTCATGGGACTCAATGAATGAATACCTTGATTGTCATTTGTAAAATAAGCTAGAGACAGAGTAAACTGCAGAGAGAGTAATTCCTGGAGCTCCCATTATATATTCTAAATGATAGACAATTATATTTGGTTATCTTTTTCAGTTGCTGAAATAAGGACTGATATTATTTTGATTAGAGCCATGTTTCTCTTTCCCACTCAAATACTAACGGTGACAAATCTTGTACACCTGAAAGCACCTGGATTTTTATCAGTGCTTTACTGGTAAAGTTAATCCTTTAAAGGTTATTTGAGCACTATGTGCAAAATTCAGCATTTCAGCTTCTATTTCCATTAATCTTTTTTTGCACTAAACATTTTTAGTTATGTATACTTTTTCTCACCCATAGCATCAGAATGTAAACTCTTTGATTGCAGTATGAGTCTAAACGGATGTCGTGGTTTAACCCCAGCCGGCAGCTAAGCACCACACAGCTGCTCGCTCACTCCACCCCCCGGTGGGATGGGGCAGAGAATCAGAAGAGTAAAAGTGAGAAAACTCGTGGGTTGAGATTGAGACAGTTTAATAGGTAAAGCAAAAGCCGCGCACGCAAGCAAAGCAAAACAAGGAATTTATTCACTGCTTCCCATGGGCAGGCAGGTGTTCAGCCATCTCCAGGAAAGCAGGGCTCCATCACACACAACGGCTACTTGGGAAGACAAAGCACCATAACTGCAAATGTCCCCCCTTCCTCCTCCTTCCCCCAGCTTTATATGCTGAGCATGACATCATATGGCATGGAATAGCCCTTTGGTCAGTTGGGGTCAGCTGTCCCGGCTGTGTCCCCTCCCAACTCCTTGTGCACCCCCAGCCTGCTCGCTGGTGGGGTGGGGTGACAAGCAGAAAAGGCCTTGACTCTGTGTAAGCACTGCTCAGCAGTAACAAAAACATCCCTGTGTTTTCAGCACAAATCCAAAACATAGCCCCATACTAGCTACTGTGAAGAAAATTAACTCTACCCCAGCCAAAACCAACACAACTGATAAAAGTTCATCACATTTTGGTTAGTCTTTATCAATATTTTATTTCATATATGTGCACAAAGTCTTCATTTCTGTGCTGTTTCCCTCTGAAGTAAGGTGGGGATCAAATTAGAGAGCTGCGTGTTGACATAGGTGTGGCGTGTGGAGGTTTATCTATTTGTTTGCGAGTGTTACTGTCATCAGAGGGAAGCCCCTTTCTTTTGATCATATGAGAAAAATGATAATACTCATCATGATAATATAACATCTGGATATTGAATGAATATGACATTCATTAATAAAGTAGCTACTTTCAGTGAGGCATAATGAAGAACTATCATTTAATTTGATGATGTCATACAGTGGAAATATTTCATTACAGCATATGTTGATGGGACAGATCCAGCTATTCTGGTGCATTGCAAAAGCAGAAAGCTTTTCATTATTTTTTATACCCTGATCCTGCTACTCCATTAAATCAGTTTGTCTAGTCTTAGACCATTAGCACCATTGTAACTTCCATTCAGTCACTCTATTTATTGTAGATATGAAAAAATGTCTTGACTATAAAGCCATGTATAAAATTAGGATAGATACAGATTCAGATACTCATGCAGAGCTGGCTGCAGGAAAGAGTTTGATTCTGAAAGGTGCTCATGTTCATGCACAGACCAAACTGAAACAGATTTGTGAACACTGTCTGTCATAATCAGAACTGAATCCACTGACAAGAAGAATCACACAAACAATAAGAAAAATATAATTTCCTTAGAAATAGAGATAGCATTTTCAAAGTTCATAATATAATTCTGTTTAACTTGGATAGCTAGTCATAGGCTCTGTATTACATTGTGTAATAACATTGACATCACTTGTCATTTGGATTATATTTATGTTTTAATTACAGATTTTCACTAAGATAAATTTGCAGTAGGCTATGGAAGGGGTCTTATGAATTTCCTCGTATCAGATTCTGACTAGTAGTTATATTAGTACCTTATATTAGATAGACTCCTTTAACATGTTTAAACCCTCAGCCCTTGTGTTCTCAGAACTGCTTCTTGTGAGTCCTATGCCATCGTAAGACCACAAATGCTGCTCTGATACTAATGTGAAGGATTAGAGCATTTCTCGCACGTCTCCTTTTATATGAACTCTGAGCCATATATAATGGCCAACAGTTCACTTACTGCTTACATGCAATGGGAAATACAGCCATATCAGTGAAACTTTTATTTTGCAGGTTTTGTAGTAGTCCTCTGTAGTAATCAAGAAATACAGAACCGATGTAGTCCTTGACATTTCCCATTGATCCTGGTCCCATCACTGTCCAGGTCAGAGATCGATCACAGAGCATGCTGTGGCTCCTTCTAGCCCACAAAACCATGCTTCCTTTCGATGGAAAACAGGGTGCATGGCAGGAGGTCTGATATACGTCCAAATTTTTCCACAACATGAAAGCAGGGTCTGGTAAAAGCATGCACTAACATCCAGGAATTACATCCAAGTCCTGCAGTTTAAAATTCACTTTCTAAA
Source organism: Aptenodytes forsteri (assembly GCF_000699145.1). NCBI lineage: Eukaryota > Metazoa > Chordata > Aves > Sphenisciformes > Spheniscidae > Aptenodytes > Aptenodytes forsteri. The sequence goes on along the minus strand of NW_008794854.1, from coordinate 955,182 downwards.
CCCAGAATCCGTGCAAAAGTAAGTGCATATTATCTGTGGCAAGAATAAGACAAAGCATCCCATACTTCTCTGCAGACTAGAATTGTATTGTTTTATTCTGAGACCATCTTTAGCCTCCCTGGGAAAGATCATGGCAGAAGGAGTGGCCAACCTTGAGAGCCACCCCTGTCCGTCAACCTCAGATTACGCCTCTCTGTGGAAAGCTCTGGTTTTCCAGGTAGGCTGCAGATCTTGTCATTGTCATGAGGAGGGAGTAATGGCAAAGCATCCACTCTCTGGAGAGTTGTCTTATGTATGAATCCAGTCCAAAAATGCTGATTTCTTTGTATGAAACATTCGCATAAAACAATGTGAAGTTTCCAGCTATTAATCATTTTGTCTCAAGTTTGAGCAACTGTCTCCTCAGGTACAGGCTTCTGAAGCTTTTTCTTCTCAAACACACCAAGGTGACAGGTTCCCTTTCCCCTATTTCACTTGTAATAACAAATCCTACCCCTTTTCCCGTATGACAGCAGTATTACTTTTACAATTGTGTACTCCTAGACATCATTTTTCGGGCTGTGTGATGGATGGCGTAAGAGACTGCAGAAAGGAAAGAAGAAAGGAGATGGGAGGGCACAGAGATGGGACCCCTCAGGGCCTCCTGCAGGCAGCCCCAGGCAGGTGGTGAGGAGGCAGCAAGCCAGACAACCCTTGGAGGTGACCAAAATACCTTCCACCGCCCAGAAGGGACAGGCAGAGATGGCTGCCCCTCAGGAAGTTGCTGTTAGCCACAGCCTGCCCACATGGACAGAGGGACCCATTTTGTTGACTAAATGTTACCATCACAGTCCTTGTCACACTCATTATCTTTGACCAACTAAAAATAATAAATTATACTTGATAAATGTCTGTCCACATCCCTTGCTAGGGAGCCGCTATACCCCAAATGCTATGTTTTACACAAGCAGTACTTAGCCTGTAATAACAGATGTAAAATAACAGATATAACTGAGATATTGTTTTTTGCAGAAGTCATTCCCAGTTCTTTGCTGCCACTGGCCTTGTTCAGCAGGCTTCAGGGAGTAAATCTTATCATTGGATCTTGGGGAGTCTCCAACAATTTTTGACAAAATTTCCATTTCCATCCTCCTCTGAAGGAACCTATTTCATTTTATAATTCCATCAATGTCCTGGTTTCGGCAGGGATAGAGTTAATTTTCTCCCTAGTATCTGGTACAGTGCTGTGTTTTGGATTTGGTATGAGAATAATGTTAACACACCGATGTTTTAGTTGTTGCTAAGCAGTGCTTACACTAGTCAAGCACTTTTCAGCTTCCCATGCTCTACCGACTGAGAAGGCTGGAGGTGCACAAGAAGCTGGGAGGGGGCACAGCCAGGACAGCTGACCCAAACTGGCCACAGGGACATTCCATACCATGTGACGTCATGCTCAGTATAGAAAC